>NC_071100.1:645000-945000 GCF_024256425.1 Clarias gariepinus | reverse complement strand
GACATCCAGCGGTTCAGCGACCATAACCTGCTGTAAGCTGTCGCCATGCCTCATTGGGATGAGACCAGAGCATATTACTTCGTTGGACATCGCCTTCGCCAATTTAAACACCTCTGTAAAGTTATTCTTGCTAAACTCTGACTGACGAAGGCGTATATCATTAGCTCCAGCATGTACTACTTTCTTTGAGAATATGATGTCCTAAAGCCCTAAGAAGGTAAGACACTTGTTCTTTGAACCCTGGGATTGGATCAGTTTTTATACATTGTAAAGTAATTAATGATATTAGCACAGTGTCTTTTTTGTACTGAAAGGTACTTTTAGTATTAATTTAATAAAGGGATATCTGTCGACGAAAGGCATACATGCTGCAGAAGGATGAACTGGATCAGTTTTAAAGGAGGTGCAACAGCCGTATCATGAAGCAAGACGCCAAGTAAGTTATCTTGCTCATCTTCCTTTATATATGTTTGATCAAATGTGTTGAATTTATACGTAAGGCCTGTAATAGCCAGTGGTACATTTAAGTGCTTATAACCTTCGATGACGAAAACATGCCAATAATGCCTACTTGAGTAAAAGAACAGAATTGTAATTAGGAAAATGCAATTACTGCAATATCAAAAGTATGTGCTTCCTGAAACTGATAAGTGATCATTCAGTACAGTCCAGATTATCAGTAGTACTTGAATATTGTGGCTAATGAAAATGCAACTTGTTTGAGTCACTATAAACCAGACATTTCTAATATACAAGATGAGTCCCCATTATGTGAAACTAGAACTTCTGTCTTATCAGGATTAAGCAGAATGAAGTTAATTAGCATCCAATCTCTATGTCCTGCACACATTGCTTAACTTTAATGTTAAAAGCTGACTTGATGGTATTCCACTGTGATTTCATTTTTTTTTATGAATCTCGTTACTTTTAAGGGAACTCGGAACCTTAACCCCCTACCTTACCATGCTGAATATATGGGCCATAAGCTTTACCCCGCCCAGAATTAAAAACTTGTGATGTTTGGAGCGACCCATGTTTTAGCCATCAATGGATTCAGCAAAAAGATTGTGAGTCATTCCACAATGCCGATTAAAAACAACTTGTCCATCTATGAAAATGTTTTCAGGTAATTCTGACAGTACCACAGACACCTGTTGATGTTATAAATTAAATTTGATTTATCAACTTTTGATAAATGCGTATAACAAAATTTATCAGAAATAATGTAAAATAACACGTTTTCACAAATTAACACTATCAAACCTAGTTAATTAAAATGTACAGGGATATAAAACAGAGGAAAAAAAATCTAATGTTTTCGGTGTGTTCCTTGAAATGAACAACTTCAACAATATTTTGTTCGCTATTTAAATTCAATATAATCTTTACCTTTGTGTAAAAATAAAATAAAATGGAGAGGCAAAAAAACATTCCATGACAATCATGTAACAAAAACATTTATTGCACGGTAAAGGTAACACAAGTGTCTGCTGTGTTTTGTTCAAGTATCAAATAAGTACACCATAACATTAAAACCACCAGGTGGGTTTAAAATTGTGACCCTGAGAGGTCTGTAGCTACACCGCCCCATACATTTGGCATTTGGCCGTGGCAAGGAGGAGGATTCTGTCACAATCTTAAACAATCCTTCTTACCCCTATACAGTATTCTCTCCAACCAAAGGAGCAATTTCAGCCAGAGACTGATTATGACCAGGTGTTCTACAGAACACCATAGGAGACCTTTTCTTCCAATGGCGATTAAATGATACACCTCGTCTCTGTAACGGTTATACTACGGGATACAGACTGTCAGTTGATACTGTTCAATTAAATTTATGACACTATTGTTACCACAACTCGAGATAAATTCCAAGTGCAATATCTGATTACCAGTACATTTCTGTAATATTCTTTCTTAATAATATTGCTTATTTTCAGTGCAATATGTAGCCTTGTGTGCTATATTTAATTCTATTTTTACTTCTATTTATTGTATTTTTCTTTTAATTTTTATTGTCTAATCTATTTTTTTCCTTTTCTTCCCGGTAAATTAAATCAATGCAACTGTATCACCAAGACAAAGTGATTTCCCTCTGGGATTAATAAAGTTCTTTGAATCTTGAATCTTTATATCTAATGGTGTGTAGTCTTTGTCTAGGTGCTAGATCAGAGCAGATGAAGTTATGATTTAGAGAAAAAGAGAAACTATTACTAAGGAATCAATAATCTCTGTCATTTTAAACTACATTTTAGGTTTACTGAACAGAATAAAACAGACTGTGAATAGATTCTTAATGGTTCTGTTCACCATCCAGTCCAGTAGGGGGCAGTGAAACACCCAACTAAAAGACAAAGGAGAAGAAGAGCTGAAGACGTTGTGCCACTTGGACGGCCTAGTTATCCAGCTAAGCTAAAACAATCTCTACATTTAGCTGTTTCTACCTGCAGTTTTACAGAGAATCTTAAATCAGTTCAATTAAAAACAGCATTTGGAGAGGATTAACTCACTGATCCTGAGGTAAGTTAAAGTCTAAACACTTACTGACTGGATCCTACATAGAGCTCTGTTTAGGTAATAGTGTCTGTAGTACCAGAAAATAATAATAATAATAATAATAATAATAATAATAATACATTAAATTATAATTGTGAAAAAAAATGTAATTTAATGCCATTATATATTGCTATTGTGCAATGTTTTGTATTTTTCATGATGGTGAATTCAATTTTCTTGCCTAAACCAGAGATAAAGAAGAACAAAAGACAAATAATTTGTACTATGACCAGTCAAGAAGAATCTCAGACAGACCTTCACCACTGCTTAGTGTGTGGAAAGAGTTTTAGTCAAGAGAAGGGTCTCACAGCACACCAGCGCATCCACAGACAAGACAAACCACATCAGTGCTCACAGTGTGAAAAGAGTTTCAATTTTAAATGTCTTCTCCAACAACATCAGCGCACTCATACAGGAGAGAAGCCGTATCAGTGCTCACAGTGTGGAAAGGGTTTCACTCAATCGAAGTATCTCACAGCACACCAGCTCATCCACAGCCAAGAAAAACCACATCAGTGCTCACAGTGTGGAAAGAGTTTCATTTTTAAACATCGTCTTCAACAACACCAGCGCACTCATACACTAGAGAAGCCGCATAAGTGCTTACAGTGTGGAAAGAGTTTTAGTCAAGAGAGGTACCTCACAGCCCACCAGCTCATCCACAGACAAGACAAGCCGCATCAGTGCTCACAGTGTGAAAGGAGTTTTGTTAACATGAGAGATTTGAAATCACATGAGTACGCCCATAAAGGAGAGAAGCCGCATCAGTGCTCACAGTGTGAAAGGAGTTTTGTTAACATGAGAGATTTGAAATCACACGAGTACGCCCATACAGGAGAGAAGCCGCATCAGTGCTCACAGTGTGCAAAGAGTTTCATTAATAAATGTCGTCTCCAACAACATCAGCGCACTCATACAGGAAAGAAGCCGCATCAGTGCTCACAGTGTGGAAAGATTTTAGCTAACATGAGAGATTTGAAAAAACACAAGTACATCCATACAGGAGAGAAGCCGTATCAGTGCTCACAGTGTGGAAAGAGTTTTAATCAAAAGGATTCTCTTAAGCAACATCAGCGCATTCACACAGGAGACAAACCATTTTATTGTTTACAGTGTGGGAAGAGTTTTAATCAAAGGGCCTCTCTTCGAGAACATCAGCGTATTCACACTGGGGAGAAGCCGTATTACTGCTCAGAGTGTGGGAAGAGTTTTAGTAATTTGAGCAATTACCAACAACATCAGCGCATTCACACTGGAGACAAACCGTTTCACTGTTCACAGTGTGGGAAGAGTTTTACTCAAAGCGGCACTCTTCTGAAACATCAGCGTATTCACACTGGGGAGAAGCCATATTACTGCTCAGAGTGTGGGAAGAGTTTTAGTAATTTGAGGAATTTCCAACAACACCAGCGCATTCACACTGGAGAGAAGCCGTATTACTGCTCCGTGTGTGGAAATAGTTTTTCTCGAATCAGCTCTTTTAATAAGCATCTACGTACGCATACTGAAGGAGAGGAAAAAATAGTGCTGGGATGAACTATGTGAAACATGGTGAGGACATTGACGGACTGATTGACTGACTAATACAATGTTGGTCTGAGGTTTGGATAGCATGAATTAATTAAATATGTTCTTTAATAATGTTAATGTAGTATGCTCTGTCCTCCTCCAGTTCATGGTTTAAAACACCTGGAACAATTGGATCTGTGGCAGCTTGCTTAGTCTTTTCTTGCTCTGTAGCTTCAATAAACATCACAATACACACTGTAATGCCATGTTAAGCTCATTGCCACCCACCCCTCTTTCCCAGCTTACCACAGTTCCCTGGTTACTGGACATTGCAGTTTCTGCACCAAAACCATATAGAGGTGGACGATGCAGTAATTAACCTGTTGCATAAAGCTCACTTAATCCTAGACTATGGTGAGGATTCAGTATGTTTGTTTAATAGTTGTAGTTTTGAGTGCCTGTTTGTTGTTTTAAAATTAGCGCCAGTTGTGTGAAAGCTTTAGGCACACAGACCAATCTTCTAGATGCGGGACTCTGCGTGAAGTTATCCTATTCGCACTGCTCTAATCACAACTGTTTCATGTGCCTGTAATAGAGCTGTGCAAGACTATCATAATCTAAACGGGATCCAAGAAAATTTAAAAGTAATGGGAGCAGGGTAATGAGTGATCGGGACAATTTTGCTGCTGTCAAGCACCTGAACAATGAATAGTTGATTTAAAGATGTGAGGTCTTGAATTGGGAAGACATGGAGGAAAATACGAAGAAGTTTTGGTCTTCCTTTGGAGTCCACTAAGGCATGCGTGACATAAGACTGATTGTCTATGGTTTATAAAGCTGATGACAAACACTTGTTGAAACCATTTCCGGATGTTGATGAGAGTCACTAATTTATTGAACGCCTGCAGGTCAGATGGAAGCTCTCGGGCTGCAGGCTCATCCTTGATTGAGTCAGACAGACTGTTAAGTAATGTGCCACAAGAGGGAGTCTGAATGTCGATGGCATAATCAGAGATGGAGTGGGATCCCTGGTGTAGCTTGAGTATCAGGCCTTGTTCACACGGGCGTTAAATTTTTGTATAAACGAACGTGCTCTAAACGTCCTAGACGTTTATGTTGCGTTTTGTAGTGGCGATCGATTGACTTCTACACCGACGTTCGTTTGTCTCTGTCTAACATCAGCCTGCAGCCCAAATTGTAGTTTGTGTGTTAACCTGTGGAGGCAGTGTCGGGAACTGGATATAAAAGCCCGCCGCTACTGGGCTCACTAGCGGCGGGTTTTTGTGGTTTATGAAGAAATGCGAAAATTTTCACGTATGTTTTTCAACAATTTATTTTATTTTATTTTGCCTTTTTCCGCATTTCCCTATGTAAAGCATGTAGGATCATGGGATATATCCGGTCCTCCGAAGCATAAAATGAACGTGAAGAAAACGCACTAAAAGTTTTCTTGCGTTCATTGGGATTTGAACGCTAAGAAAAAGCTGCATGCAACGTTTTTTTTTTTGATGCCGTATAAACGTCACCAAAGCCCGTGTGAACACTCTTATTGACTCCTATGTGTAGAAAACACTCTGCACTTGATCCGCGCTCACTGGACGCTACGAACGCAAGAAAAACGCTTGATTTTAATGCCCGTGTGAAGAAGGCCTTAAGGTGTCTGTCTGATAGCCCATGAATTAACGGTCAAAATGTCCTTATTTCGTCACTGATTTTTATTTATTTATTATTTTTTTACACATGAAGCAGCAGGTAATGTGATCATCCCATAATGCTCTTCCCTACTCCTTTGCCTTCCCTGTAGGGAAGGTAATGACGTGGGCAACATTGGACCATTCTGCGGGGAATGATGAGGTCTTCAGTTCAAGCATGAGGGAACATTGAGAAAGATAAGGACAGAAGGTGGAAGGATCCCTATCATAGTAGGCAGTGTGGAGAGGCATAGTTCATGACCAAAAGAATGCACTGGAAGGAGTGATGTCAGGGTCTCTGTAATGGCTTAGAAGGTGGTAGTCTCATGCCCCCCTCAGGCGTGTACCTCATGCTGGCTCCTTATTGGGCCTGATTATACTACAGATGTGGCCATGTTGCACGTCTCGGGGAACGGGATCTCGGCCAGCTGTGACATTCTAAGCATATGATGTAAATTACATGTAGGAAGCAGTAGTTTTTCAATTTCAGGTATAGCGTGTCTACTGAAGCTGCTAATGTGTTAATCTCTCTTAGACGCCTATTGACAGCAAGCAACAGAGCTTAGAACGTGTCCAGCTCAAACTGTAAATACTGATATGGATTTATTATTCAACAACTTCTCTCCTTTTTTGTATCAATAATTATTCTTCTTTGACACCGCTTTCTCCATTTATAATAATAATAATAATCAAATTATTATTATTATTTGCAATAGTAGTTGTGCTATGAATTTATTATCATCATCATCTTTGGTTTTGCTATGAATATTAAAGTGCTACATGATTAAACTTAATGCAAATATGTTAATGTCATTGTACTTATTGACATAATGTGAACAATGTCGATGTCGATAGCATGTCGTTTTTGGATGGAAAACTGTGGTACGCCACAAGTAAGGGGAGATTGAAATTTGGGGGTCAATCTTGGTTTTTGCAGGGGAGGCTGAACAACAGCATGTTTAAAATTATCAAGAACAATTCCAGGTTTAAGACCATGATGAATTAATGTTAAATGTTAGGAGCCATTGTATTAAAGTTCTCTTTAATGAGTCAATAAGTTGGTTTCAAATGAGTGATTATATCATGCAAATGAGAGAGAAAAACAGGAATTGTTTCCTAACCCTAACCCTAGGGTTAAACTGAATTAGAACAGTTAACCACACTGGAGGAACAGCTGGGTCATAAGCAGGAGGTGTAATAAGGGCTCTAATGTAATTGATTTTGTTTATTAAGAATGTTTGGAGATTCTCACACTTATTTGCAGTGATATCATGGCAGATAATGTTTTGGGGGTTAATAACAGTGTTTAATGTGTTAAATAGAACTCTTGCACTGTGGTGGGTGTTTTTACTTAAATCAGAAAAATATTCAGTTCCCTCTGTTTTAACAGTTTTTTTTACGGATTTACATGGATCATGTAGTAAAAACAATAACAAACCATGCACACTGATTACTAAAACTAATGTGCGAATTAATAAAACTGAACATGTGGATTAACAAACCGAGATGGGTTTTTCTAAACCCCACCCCTGTGAAAATGGCATATTCAGAGAATGGCCTGTTGGTGAGAGGTTGTTCATAGACCACTGACGTTCTACCCATTCTAAAATTGACATTCTTACTGTTTTTTAATCCCTGGAATGAATATGATATGAGATAGATATGGAGAATTTATTTATCATAAATGCAGTGCATTGTTTTTTTAATCACTTTAAACACAACCCATGATTTTTTTTATGCTACTTAAAATGAATAAATTTATAAATAAATAAATAAAAATAGTGATTGCATTATGTTTCATGACATCCTTAATTTGCCTAAGTTACCTTTGTTTACTGCAGTATATTTAATAATGAATGAAAATGTGTCAATGTTTTTTGGTGTTAATGTTATGGCTGATAAAGGTATGTTGTCAAAGTATTTGTGGACATCTAATTGGATTACATTATACCTTAGATAATGTAGCACCAGTTAAAAGAAAAATTATTAGAGATAAGAAACTCGCTCCCTGGTATAACAATCACACGCACACTTTAAAACAGACCGCTCGTAAATTAGAACGTAAATGGCGTCAAACTAAATTGTTAGTATTTCAAACAGCATGGAAGGAGAGCATCCTGAACTATAGAAAAGCTCTTAGTGTAGCTAGATCAACATATCTCTCCACTCTTTTTTTATTTTTATTTTTATTTAATAGAGTAGCCAAATTAACCACAAATAAGACCACTGCAGAAATCTACACAACAACATTGTGTAATGGTGAGGACTTTATGAACTTTTTTAATAATAAAATTGTAAATATCAGGCATAAATTTGAGGTTTTAAAACCGAACAATGTAATTGATGCAGATGCAAATTCATCAACCTGTATATTAGATCCTGTACCGACACATTTTCTTAAACAGATAGTACCAGCAATAACAGAACCCCTGTTGAGAATAATTAATTCTTCACTCAGCATTGGTTATGTTCCAAAATCTTTTAAATTAGCAGTTATCAAACCAATAATTAAGAAACCTAACCTCGACCCCTGTCAGCTGTCCAGTTACAGACCAATATCAAACCTCCCCTTTATCTCTAAGATTCTGGAAAAGATAGTATCGGAGCAGCTATGCTCATATCTACATAGAAATAGCATACATAAACTGTATCAGTCAGGATTTAGGCCTCATCACAGTACAGAGACATTAAAGTAGTAAATGACCTATTGGCCTCTGATCAGGGTTGTGTAACCATGCTTGTTTTACTCGACCTCAGTGCAGCGTTTGACACCATTGATCACGCTATTCTTCTTCACAGATTAGAAAATGTAGTAGGAATTAAGGGTACAGCCCTCTCCTGGCTCAGATCCTATTTGACCGATCGTTATCAGTATGTAGACTTAAATGGTGAGTATTCTGCATGTTCTCTAGTGGAGTTTGGTGTTCCGGACATAAGAAATTGGATGCTAATGAACTTCCTTCTGCTTAATCCTGATAAGACAGAAGTTCTAGTCATAGGACCGCATACAGCTAGAAGTAAGACTTTAGATCACACTGTAACTTTAGATGCCATTTCTGTTCCAGTAAAAGACCTCGGTGTGATTATAGATTCCAGCATTTCATTTGAAGCTCATGTAGATAATATTACCAGGATAGCATTCTTTCACCTCAGAAATATTGCCAAGATAAGAAATATATTGTCGCTAAACGATGCAGAAAAACTAGTTCATGCTTTTATCACCTCTAGGTAGGCCTATTGTAATGCCTTACTGTCGGGTTGTTCAACTAGATGCATAAATAAGCTTTAGCTAGTCCAGAATGCAGCAGCGAGAGTTCTCACTAGAACCAGAAGTTATGAGCACATCACACCTACCTTATCTTCACTGCATTGGTTCCCTGTGAAATTTCGCATTGATTTTAAAATACCACTCTTGACATATAAAGCATTAAATGGATCTCGTGCAGTATCTAAATGAACTGCTAGTGTCCATGCCTACTTTGATCAAAGGATGCAAGCTGCTTGTTTTTCTTAGGCAGAGCTTTTTCTTACAAAGCCCCAAAATTATGTAATAGTCTTTCGAATAATGTTCGGGACTCAGACACAGTCTCAGTGTTTAAGTCCAGGCTAACAACCTGTCTATTCAATTAAGCAGTTTTATAAATAGATTTGCCTTAGGTAAACATCTCAGGGAGCCCTCATGTTTGTGTTTCCTTATGGCTCCTCCCTTTTAGTTATGCTGTTATAGTTAGTCGTGCCGGAGTCTCTGCTTGCACTTTACACGAAATATATATATATATATATATATATATATATATATATATATATATTTACATTATACATTATGTGACTCTGACCAGACCTAACTGTTATCTCTCCTCTTTTGCTCTCTCTCCCCCTCTCTCTCTTTCCCTCTCTCTGTCAAGCTACACATGTCGTTGCTGAGCGGCCAGTGATCCAGACTCCCTCTGCCCTCCGGACCTGTCTGACCCATCCTTGTGCCCCGCTTATGCTAGGAGATCTTGTCACATGGATGCCCCATGTTTCTCTTTGGGATGTGTCTGGGGATGGCTTCTCTCTACCTAGAAGACAGTTCTGGCCTTGACTGGTGTTGGAAGCTGTTTTTCTGAGGCCTTGACAGTTTGATAGATCAGAACTGGAACTTCCTACAAGTCTACCTGAGTTTCAATAACTACCTGAACTTCATATTAACATCCATTAACATGAACTGTTATGCTGAACTGCCTGCCAACTAACACACAGTATGAATGCAGATCAATTCCTGCTCTCTGTTTCACCCAAATGGGAATGGGTTGCCTGTTGAGTCTGGTTCCTCTCAAGGTTTCCTCCTGTTACCATCTCAGGGAGTTTTTCCTTGCCACTGTCACCCTCGCCTTGCTCATCAGGGACAAACTGACCATTTTGATTCATACACATTCACATTCCATACACACTTGATATTATTTTTTGATTCTCTAAAGCTGCTTTGCGACAGTGACAATTGTTAAAAGCGGTATATAAATAAAATTGAATTGAATTGTATAAATTTAGCAAAAATCTGTAAAATAATGGTGTTTCACTGCTAAACTTTTACTGCTGATCGTTTAATTAAGGTGTTTAATCGTATATTTTTAGGAAAAACTTATAAGTTTAGCAGATACAACGTTATTTTACAGATTTTTCCTAAATTTATTTATTATGAAAAAAATATTTAAGTTTTTATGGAATGTGAATGTGTATAAATCAAAATGGTCAGATTGTTTGTTTACAGAAGAATACACAAGATTACAGAGAAATACCTCACAGGACATAGACATATTATACTGTTAGGCTACAGTATAGATTATATGTTTATTTATTTGTTTGTTTAATTGATAAAAAATTATTTTAATGTACATTTAAAATTTATTAATACACAGTCAATTTTTACGCCAATAAAACAGATAAATTGTTAAATGAGAGTCAGGATTTTTTTTACTATTAAAATAATAATAATAATTGTGAAGATATGTATGAAAATGAATGCACTTTGGTACAGTCTATAATGAGTAGCAAAAATGACAATTAAATCAACAAAATTCAATAACTTTTTTTGCTATAGAAACTTGGCATTTAGAAAATGTAAAACCAACTGTACTATAATGCATTCTATCCTCGCTAATATTCCCTTTGCAATGATCAGTTTGATATTAATTCAGTTAATCTTTTCATTCATTTAAAAAAAAAAAAATTTAAATCAAATCAAACTGAAACTGATAGAGTGGATTATAGTACTACTGGTTTTACATGTGTAATCCACATAACGAAAAAGCTGTTGAACTTTATTTTTGTAATGTTATGCGCTAAAATGCCTCCATGGATTGCCCCTCCCCCTACATAACCTCTATCAAATATTATATTAGAACATAAATTAATAGGTTTATGATTTACAAATTGCATCAAGTGAATTTGATTATAAAATAAGCAATATAAAAAAAGACATGTTGTATTGGGAAAAAGTATATAAATTATATATGTATATATATATGTATATTAGTATATTGCTTATTTATAATAAACATCGCGTCGTGTAATTTTTCATCATTTTTCAATATTTATTTAGTGTAAACATTTTTGTATACATGACAAACACCTGCAAAATAAATGTTCCACAAAATAAACATTATATGAGAATTTGTATTACGTGTCTTAATTTTTGTGTGTTAATTTGTCACATGCCTAGGGTTAATTATAATAGTAATAATATATTTGATAATAATAATAATAATAATATGAATTTTTGGTTATGATGTCCTAATATATTTGATAGAGATTTTGTGGGTGGTGCAATCCGTGACAGGGGGCATTTTAGCGCATAACAACTTTATTTCGGTTCACCTCCATTGCTCAAATTCCCCCCTCTTGGTCAGCGACTGCGAGTGAGGTCACTCCCCACACAATCCCGCCCCACAGTATAGACCCGCCCCTGACGCTGATTTTGACAGGTTTCTGTGTAACGTGTTGGAAATGCAATTGCAAATAGATTAGCGATAGTGACAGAGATTAGTGATTCCTTAGCAATAGGTTCCCTTTTTCTCTAAATCTTACCCCCATCTGCTCTGATCTAGCACCTAGAAAAAGACTACACACCATTAGATTCAAAGATTCAAGATTCAAAGAACTTTATTAATCCCAGAGGGAAATTGCTTTGTCTTGGTCATACAGTTGCATTGATTTAATTTACCGGGAAGAAAGTAAAAAAAATAGATTAGACAAGTGTAAAGTTTTATAACATTGTAAGACACTGTAATATAATAAGAAGATTCCTGTGCCTTGAGAACAGACCCCTCACTGTGCCGTGTTAAGGTTACACTCAAACTTTCAGGCTGGTCTGAGGTAAGATAATTTAGCTGACAATAGCTGCTATAGTTAGCCAAAGAACCCCACCTGTGTATGAACTCTCCCAAATATACACACCTGCTAACCTCCCGTTTTTCACTAGCTAGTAATTTACTCCGCGGTCAAAAGTCGCCCGTGTTTCTCCCGAGTTATAACAATATTTTACACTTTTTCCCCTTTGGCAAGTATTATGCAAATATGACTGCTGCATGTAAGCTAACCAGGTAGCCCTCTTTAACCAAAGTTGCTTGTGACTCAGACTAAATTAACTATCAGTCAGCTGTACAGATAACTACTAGATGGAAGTATTAATATTTGGGTGATTGTGACACCAGATATGACAATGCATTTCTTCGGTAATTAGCTGAAAATCAACACAGACCTCAAGATCAACTAGTCTGACAAAAAAAAAAATATATATATTGAAGCGTTTTTACGCCGGAAAGAATGCTGGAGAGACGAGTGAGCTTATTTGCTGCCCACACACACGCAGTCTAACAAGCAGCATGAGCAGCACATTCACTCAGGAGCCTACATCCAATTCAGCGTCAGCCTGAACTAGAGCACATTTCACACGTCCCACCCCCACACACACAAACAGGGCCGAAGCCATTAACCCAAACACCCTTCCCCATCAGGGTGAACACACCGACATCCCCGCAAGGCATGCTGGTCGTCAGCCGCCGCCCCGCCCACGCCACACTGCCCCCACCCGAGCTGTGACCGTCCCTGGTCACCATGACGAACTTTGTTTCGGAGGCGTGGAGGCGGTCGGCGCTGGCGGTGGGAACGCCGACGTCCTTTGGCAGGTGAGGGATGAACGCGAACGTAGTCCTGAGGCGGTCCGGCCTCCACAAAGTTCGATGTTTCCCTGGCGTGCGGCTGGTAAGGCGCAAGACGGTCCCGGTGGAGCAAAACTCGTGCCCGCCCTGTCAACCGCACCCGGTAGATGACATCAAGCTGGCTGTGAGTGTCCACGCCCATTCGCCCCATAGGTGCCCCCACCCGAAAGTCTTGCAGCGGTGCCCGCGAGCGCTGGGTGGGGCCCTTCTGCCTGGCGATGAGCGGTTCACAGTTCAGCTGTGAGACCAGTGGAGCGACTGTGGGTGACGCAGTAACTCGGCTGCACGCTGGCTCAGACGGCTGATCACCTGAGGCTGAGAGCCTGGAGGACTGCACAGAGAGAATGTTCAGCGTCGAGGGTTCTACGTCGCGACGGCGCTCCACGAGCGCCCACAGTAAGACGCCGTCCAGCACACAGTCGACGTAAAGCCCAGCGCGGCTTACCAAGCGTCCTCCCGGCGCTAGTTTAGCGGCTGCTGGTGTACGCTGTCCCGTGCCCCGGCCTCGCCGCGAAACGTCGGAGAGTTGCTCGTTGCCTAGCCGCGACGGGTAGCCCTGTCCCCGGCTAGGTTCACGAACCGAGCGCCACTGAGCTGCGGGCGGTCGCTCGGCTCTTCCGCCGTGATGTACCGCCGATATGAGCTCAGCGGGCTCAGCGCGCTCGGCCTCGCGCAGCGGCAGGTCACTTTGCCGGCTAACGGCGCACGGAGCTGTATCTTGCTCCGGCGCTTGCGCAGCGCCAGCCTCCGCCCCGAGATCCTGCGCCGGGATTTTCTTCTTGCCGCTCCGCGTTGGTTGACGTGGTGTGCTCGCGCTAGCTCCGTCAGGAAAGCGCTTTTTCTGCGCGAGTAGTCGCTCCGCTACTTGGCGGCCCGCTTGGATTTTTAGAAGGTCCTCCGTTGTGCGCTCGATCCCGTTACTCTCCATCCCACTTCTGACACCAATGTAGCGTTTTTACGCCGGAAAGAATGCTGGAGAGACGAGTGAGCTTATTTGCTGCCCAATTCAATGGCCGGGAGCACCCTACCCAGCACACACGCAGTCTAACAAGCAGCATGAGCAGCACATTCACTCAGGAGCCTACATCCAATTCAGCGTCAACCTGAACTGGAGCACATTTCACACGTCACACCCCCACACACACAAACAGGGCCGAAGCCACTAACCCAAACACCCTTCCCCATCAGGGTGAACACACACCGACATCCCCGCAAGGCATGCTGGTCGTCAGCCGCCGCCCCGCCCACGCCACAATATATATATATATATATATATATATATATATATATATATATATATATATATATATATGAGCTTTATCCCAAAAGCCATGCTTATTTTGCTTATTTTACTTTTGGTAGTAGCTGTCTCCATGTTTTTGTTTCAGGTTACCTATACCCTATCTTTGTAATTTTTTTATTTAGTATAAATCCTATTACACATTAAATTGATAGTCTTATTCAGTTTAATCTTTGTTATTCAACCAATTTTTAACTTTCTTTTATTTCTTTCTAAGGTTGGCACCAACATGGTGGAATACCTCAAGCAGGCTGAAGTGTCAAGGCCGTACCCCTACTGTACATCCTGATTTTGGGAGATGATGACCAGCGCTGCTCTCAGGCATTTGTCATTCTGGTGGGACAGGCTCTGGAGCAATGCACACTACTTGGGGCGGTTGATGTGTGCTTCAAGGCATTTTATATTTTTGACATTAACTATTTAAAGTAGTGTGCTATTGTATAGGACTTTTTGTAATGTTGCTATGAAATAGCAAGGCCTACTTGCTATTGCTAAAAGTCAAAGACAGTGTTTGTATGTTAAAATGGAACCAGGGCTGGATAGTTTTGGGACTGAACTGATAAACACACACACACACACACAAACATTATCACTCAGCTTAACTACTACAACTCAACTACATCAATACATCAAAACACTGTGACTGGACTGACAAATCAACACAAGCGCAGACACACTGACCCACACAAACTATTCTACACACATCTGTAAATGCCTCACTGTTTATCTCTTCTGCACAATATTCATTACTTCTTGCACAAATACCAATTCTTGCTGCTATGTTTTTTTACTACCTCAACACCATATTTTATGTCTTATGTTTTATGTTCTGATATGTCGTTGTCGTCGCACTGTCACTTTGTTGTTGCTCGTTTTGCACATTTGCACGTGCACTTTGTTGTTGTCTGGGAAAAAAAAAAACCTGTAGATAGTCTTTTAGTTAGTTAGTCTTTTTTTTTTTTTTTTTTTTTTGTTAATTTAATTTATGTTGTAATTTATGTTAGGAATATCTGTCTTGTCTCTGCTAGCCAGCTAACTAGGCCTCCTAGCTAGCTAGTTTAGCTTCTCTGTTAATCTATGTTGTAAGTTTATGTTGCATGTAGCACCTTGGTCCTGGAGGAACGTTGTTTCGTTTCACTGTGTACTAACTGTATATGGTTGAAGTGACAATAAAGCCTACTTGAACTTGAACTTGAACTTGTTCTGCAGAAAAGATATCTAATGTCACATTGAGATCCTGCTCTGTAGAAGCTGCCTCAGCCTATTTGTGTTATTACTCCATTCTGCCCTTGTGAGTAATAGTATAGTAATGATGTCGCTGTTGATTATCTGGTCGAAGGCGTTTGTTCAAAACTGCGGGAAAACTGTAGAAAAAGTGTGGGTGTTGAACCCTCTCACCGGGAAAAGTGTGGGTGTTAAAACACCCACATCCCCCATGGGTGCGACGCCCCTGGTGGAATTGTGTCAAAAGGACAAAAAGATGGCCTCAGATGCTTAATTATTTCACTTAGGGTAGAGAGAGAAACTGGTTCAAACTAATGAAAAACAGCTTGGCAAGGAGAAGAGGTGGAGGGATCTAAAACAGAGGTAAATGGTAAACATCTGGTATTTGCAATTTTATCTTTAAAAAAGTGAAGAAATTGTTCACAAATTGCAGGTGAAGTTTCAATAGCAGCAGAATCAGAATGACTAATTAAACTATTCAGAGTATTAAAAAGAACATGCGGTTTTTGACTATTGTTTGACACCACCTCTGAGAAGTAATGTGATTTCGCTGTTTTAACTGCTCTCTGATATTCCTGAAGGCTGTTTTTGAAGTTGTCCAGTAAGACCTGAAGATTGTCCTTTTTCCACTTTCTCTCAGCCCGCCTACACGAGCGTCTGAGAGCACGTGTGGTCTCATTCAGCCATGGTTCAGTCACTGGTTTAGAGCGTTCAATCCTCATAGGAGCTACTGAGTCCAGAATATTAAAACATGTGGCGTTGAACAGTTCAAGTAGTTCATCCGTGTTGAGATTACCACAATCTGCACTGGTAAAGTGCGCAGAGTTAAAAGCAAGAGAGAAACAAGCGGCAGTCGAAGAGTTAATGGTGCGCACACGTAGACCGGAGCGCGAGGTTTAACGCAGGTGGATGGCAGCGTGACACTGAATAAAACCGCAAAATGGTCTGATATACCCGTGTGGTATATCTTAATGTCGGACAGATCAAGTAATCAGGTATTGCACTTGGAACCTAAATCTTGAGTTGTGGGAACAGTAGTGTCATAAAGTATTATTGAACAGTAACTACTGACAGTCCGTATCCCGTAGTGTAAATGTTCTCGTAGTGAAAAGATCTCCTGTGGCATACTGTAGAACACCAGTACATTTGAGCAATATTTTTTCTTTTCACTTACCTGGACGACTATTCACCAAAATAGTTGATTGTTTTCCCAATTTTCTTTAGCTGTTCCTAAGGCAAGAAGAGTTTGACGATCATATGTGAGCAGGGCTATACCAATAAGTGCTATACCAATATTGCACTTGAAATGTAGGGTAAGTGAAAAGAAAATATATTGCTCAAATGTACTGGTGTTCTACAGTATGCCACAGGAGATCTTTTCTCCCAATGGCCATTAAATTATACACCTCATCTCTTTAACATTTACACTACAGGATACGGACTGTCAGTAGTTACTGTTCAAAAATACTTTATGACACTACTGTTCCCATAACTCAAGATTTAGGTTCCAAGTGCAATACCTGATTACTTGATCATAATCAGTCTCTGGCTGAAATTGCTCCTCTGGTTGAAGAGAATACTGTATGGGGGTGAAAAGGATTGTTCAAGATTGTGTGTATTTTAGACAGAATCTTCCTCCTTGCCTCAACATCAACAGAGTCCAGCTCCATGCCCAGGACATATCCGGACCGTTTAATGAGCTTGTCCAATTTCTTTCTGTCTGCCGCTTTCATGATCAAGCTCCAACAGACCACAGCATAGAAAATGACACCCGCCACAACAGATTTGTAAAATATCTGAAGAATGGTACCTGAGCCTTTTCAGGAAGTAAAACCTGCTCTGTCCTTTCTTGCAGAGTGCCATTGTGTTAACTGATTGTGTAAACTACATAACCACTTAAACTTAAATGGATACCTGGACAGTTTTCAATCTGGTTTTCGAGCGCATCACAGTAAAGAGACAGCGCTCGTGAAAATAATAAATCATTTTAATTTAAATTCTGATTGACAAAATATCAGTGTTGGAACAGCTAAATTTTAGCACTTTGTTTGACACTTTCGATCATAACATACTAATAGAAAGACTGGAAAACTGGGTTGGGCTTTCTGAAATGATACTCAAATGGTTCAGGTCATACTTAGAAGGGAGAGGTTATCATGTAAGTATAGGAGAGCATAGGTCTATGTGAACATTCATGACATGCGGAGTCCCACAAGGCTCAATTCTTGCACCACTCCTGTTTACCTGTATATGCTCCCACTAAGTCAGATAATGACCAAAAAAAATTGCCTATCACAGCTATGCTGATGATACACAGATTTACCTAGCCTTATCTCCAAATGATTATAGCTCCATAAACCTTCTCTGCCAATAAATTGATGAAATTAACAGTTTGATGTGCCAATTTTTTCTTTAGTTAAACAAGCAGAAAACTGAATTCATTGTATTTGGAAACAAAGATGAAGCTCTGAAGGTGAATCTTGGGGTGAATCTTGAGACAGACTTTAGTTTCAGTAGTCATGTCAAAGCAGTAAATATATCATCATACTATCATCTCAAAAACATTGCAAGAATTAGATGTTTTGTTTGCAATCAAGACTTGGCCAAACTTGTCCATGCCTTTATCACTAGCAGGGTGGATTATTGTAATGGTCTCCTCATGGGCCTTCCCAAGAAGACCATTAGACAGCTGCAGCTCATCCAGAATGCTGCTGCCAAAATTCTGACTAGAACCAGAAAATCTGAGCACATCACACCAGTCCTCAGGTCCTTACACTGGCTTCCTGTAACATTCAGGATAGATTTTAAAGTACTTTTACTCGTTTATAAATCACTCAGTGGCCTAGGACCTAAATAAATTACAGATATGCTCACTGAATATAAATTTAACAGACCACTCAGATCGTTAGGATCGAGTCAAATTCAAATTCAAATTCAAATTTTATTTGTCACATACACAAACATACACAGTACGAAATGTAGTGAAATGTATTATACAACTGCCATTGACCCTAGAAGAGAGTTAAATTTTACAAATAAGAAATAAATATGAATAAAAGAAATACGATAGAAATTAAATTACAAAATTAAATTAAACTAGGAAAAATAGAACTAAAAATAAAAATAGAAATGTGCTATGAAAAAATAGAACTAAAAATAAAAATAGAAATAGGATGTACAAACCAAGTTAGTGACTCTGGTGGGACTCGAACCCACAACCTTTGAATAGCTCCACAGCTGAGTCTAGAAGTCCAATGCGCTATCCATTGCGCCACAGAGTCAGTTAGAAATACCAAGGGTTCACACAAAACAAGCGGAGTATGCTTTTAGCTATTATGCTGCACGCAGTTGGAAACAGCTTCTAGAAGAGATCAGATGTGCCAAAACATTAGTCACATTTAAATCTAGACTTAAAACTCATCTGTCTAGCTGTGCATTTATTGAATGAGCACTGTGCTACGTCCGAACTGACTGCACGGTTTTATTTCAATTTTAAATGAAATTTGAATTCGTTTTAAACATTTCAGTGCAAACTGTTTTTATTTTAAATTACAAATTTACATTTAGGCAGATGCTCTTATCCAGAGTGACTTAAATATTATTATTATGATTATTTTCTCATCTCATTATACATCTGAGCAGTTGAGAGTTAAGGGACCGAGAGTGGCAACTTGGTGGTTTTGGGGTTTGAACCTGGGATCTTCCAAACCAAGGTCCAATGCCTTAACCACTGAGCTACCCCTGGCAAATCATTCTGAAAGTTTTATCGCTATTATTTTCTTTTTTATTTCATGATTATTTTCTTCTCTTTTATAGAAATCACTTTGAATTACCATCATGTATGAAATGTGCTACACAAATAAACTTGCCTTGCCTTGCCATTACAATTTTAAACTATATTTTAAACAGAATATTTACAAAAATGGGGTTTTGTTGGATTATCCTCATCTTTGATCGTTTACAGACAGATTGTTTAAATAAACAGACATCTGGTCAAGCGTTGGATTTCTGCATAAGATCTGTGACCCTGACATTTGTATGTTCTTCCACCATCACTCCGGTCTAGGCTACATCTGGACTCATTAGATAACATGACTTTTTTCCATGGCTCCTAAGTCTAGTCTTTATGTTCCCTACCAAACTGACGCATGAGTCTCACTAACAAGTGGTTTTCTTATGGACCCACACCGCTGTTTAGTCCCGATCCTGTGAGTTCTCATCACATTGTGTGTCTGTGTGTGTAAATGCTCTGTTACTATTAAACATAGCTATGGTTTTACTATTGAGTTTTTACCTTGAAATTTCACCAAGCGTTTAACTGATCTCCATTGATGATTGATTTTCCGACAACTTTTCTCAGTAATTGTACATCTTCTAATAGACCTTCTAATAGATCAAATCTAATAGATTTGTTGCTTGCTGCATCCAAATATTTTGACCCCTCTTTCTAGCAAACATACTGGTGATCCTACGCCCTTCCTGTTTGCGCCATACACCCGAGCTAAATGCTGTACGCACCTGGAAAAATGAGGAGGCTTATCTTTAGATTTCAAGGCTCACACTCATCACCAGTTCCTTATTTTTAGACTCTTACCCGGGGTCATTATATCCCTGCTGTTCATTGCACCTCATCTATTAATGGGTTCAAGTGTCGTCACACTCATCTCAGTTGCCTGGTCCTTTGTTTTCCACTGAGACATGCATTGGAGCCCAAGGACTCCTTGGTTCAGAACATGATGGCTTTGGTTACTGCCAGATCGCTAACAAACAGGACTTTTATTTTTAAATATTCTTTTCACTTGAAAATGGGTAGAACTCTCTACTCATGACTGAAATCTGCTAGAGTGGCATTGAGTCAAGCTCTTTATCTTGGTCTCAATATCTCGTAACAATTTTCATTGTCGCTAGATATCAATTAAGTTCATTCTAGTACTGAACTCTAGTTCTTTCATATGGACTTGAACCATCCCATCCTATGTAGTTTAACAAAGATTTTCTTTTCTGATCTTTTAACTGTTTTATAAATAAGGAGCCAGCATGGGGTACTCACCTTAGGGCATGAGATCTGGCAGATTACCAACACCCTCTAAGATATCAAATAGACCCTGACATCATGCCTTCCAGTGCATTATTTTGGTCATGAACCATGCCTCCCCACACTGCCTACTATAATGGGAATCCTTACACCTTCTGTCCTTATCTTTCTCAATGTTCCATCATGCTTGAAATGAAGACCTCATAATTTCCCACAGAATGGTCCAATGTTGCCCACATCATTACCCTCCCTACAGGGAAGGCAAAGGAGTGGGAAAGAGCATTATGGGATGATCACATTCCCTGCTGCAATTATTGAAATATAATGAATTTTAAAAAATCAGTGACGAAATAAGGACATTTTGACCGTTAAGTCATGGGCTATCAGACAGACACCCTAAGGCCTAAGTTGCCCAAGTTACCCCACTCTAAGTTGACCAATCATTACCCTCCTTTCTGGAATGGCACAGGAGTTGGGAGAAGCATTTTGGGATGATTACATTCCCTGCTGCTTCACGTGTTAAAAAAAATCACTGATGAAATAAGATAATAATGTTAGGATAATAACATTTTTTGACCATTAATTCATGGGCTATCAGACAGACACCCTAATACTCAAGCTACACCAGCCATCCCACTCCATCTCTGATTGATCAATTCAATTTTATTTGTATAGTGCATTTAACAATTGTCATTGTCGCAAAGCAGTTTTACACAATCAAAATAATTATTTAAGTTTGTATGGAATGTGAATGTCTATAAATCAAAATGGTCAATTAGTCCCTGGTGAGCAAGCCGTGGGTGACAGTGGCAAGATAAAACTCCCTGAGCTAGTAATAGAAAGGAACCTTGAGAGAACTCAGACTCAACAGGGAACCGATCCTCATTTGGGTGAAACAGAAAACAGAAATTGATATGCATTTATACTGTGTGTTAGGTGGCAGTCAGTTCAGCTATAACAGTTGATGTTAATTGATGTTAATATGGAGTCCAGGTCGTTATTGGAGACTCAGGTAGACTTGTAGGAAAATTCCAGTCCTGAACTATCGAACTGTCAAGTCCTCAGAGAAACAGCTGTCAACACCAGTAGAGGCCAGAACCGTCTTCTACGTAGAGTGAACTGTCCCCAGACCCCAGACGCATCCCAAAGAGACACACGGGGCATCCATGTGACGAGATCTCCAGCAAGAAGCGGGGCACCAGGATGGGTCAGACAGGTCTGGAGGGCAGAGGGAGTCTGGATCACTGACCGGTCAGGAACGAAATGTGTAGCTCGACAGAGAGAGGGAAAGAGAGAGAGTGGGAGAGAGGGAAGAGAGAGAGGGAAAGAGAGGGGAGAAAGAGAGGGGAAGAGAGAACAGGAGAGGGGAGAGCAGAATAGGAGAGATAACAGTTAGGTATGGTCACAGTCACATAATGTATAATGAGAATGTATATTTACTGTAGAGTGCAAGCAGACACTCCGGCAGGACTAACTAGGCCGTATTCTCAGAGCCTGTGCAGACCAGCTAGCACCTGTGTTCACAGAGATATTCAATATCTCCTTATCTCAGTCGGTGATCCCCACATGCTTCAAAGAGTCCATCATTGTTCCTGCCCCGAAGAAACTTCATCCTGCTTCCCTCAACGCACTGTAGCCCTCACCTCAGTAGTGATGAAGTGCTTTGAATGGTTGGTCAGAGACTTCATCATTTCTTCACTACCGGACACACTCGACCCACTACAGTTTGCATACAGACGATGCAATCTCTTATTTCCTCCACACATCGCTCACTCACCTGGACACTAGGAAAGGAAATTATGTTAAAATGCTCTTCATCGACTACAGCTCTGCATTTAATACCATAATTCCTTCACCACCAAGCTAGAGAACCTGGGACCCAGCTCATCAATGTGTTAGTGAATCTCCAATCTCCATGACTGGCAGACCACAGGCAGAAAGAATCAACGTCAGCAAGACAAAGGAGCTGAAAGTGGACTTTAGTACAAAGCAGGAGAGGAACTACCAGACCCCCGTCGTTAACATGAGCCCAGTGGAGAGAGTGGACAGCTTCCGATACCTCGGGTGTTTACATCACGCAGGACCTGTCATGGTCCTGTCACAGTGGTGAAAAAGGCCTGACAGTGTGTTTACCACCTCAGACGCTTAAGATAATTCAGACAGCCCTCTAAGGTGCTTAGGAATTTCTACTCCTGTACCATAGAGAGCATTCTGATGGGAAACATCACAACCTGGTTTGGAAACAGCGCAATGCAGGATAGACAAGCTCTACAGAGGGTGGTGCGATCAGCTGAGCGCATCTTCCGCACCAAGCTCCCGGACCTGCACTCAATCTACAGCAAGCGGTGCTGGACCAAGGCCAGGAAGATCGTGAAGGACCTCAGCCATCCCAACAATGAACTGTTCTCTCTGTTGCGGTCTGGGAAGCGATTCCGCTTCCTGAAGGCCAATACAGAGAGACTGAGGAGGAGTTTCTTCCCGCAGGCGATAAGGTCTCTCAATCATACCACCATACAGGACGAATAACATCTTTTTAAACATTGACTGGACAATCATGGACAATTATGGACACATTCATACACACTTGCACTACATATTTATATTTTCATTTCTGGACCATTGCACATGTAAGGGCCATATTTCATTCTTGTGATTTGTTGTTGTGTTTATTTCATTTCAATTAATTAGTTAAGCATTAAGCATTAAGTCTGTTAGTAAAGCATTATACATTAAGTCTATTAAGTTTATTAGTTTAAGCATTTAGTATTATACTCGTAAGTTGTATTGTGACATCATTTCATAAGTTGTTCTGTGACATCATCCCACAGTTGTGTAGCTGCATGTCTATCATGCACGTTAGTTGTTCAGTTGTTGTTAAGACACGGAAGGATACAGAAAGGTGTGGAGAACACAAGCTTTTGACCGTGATACTGTAAGCTAAAAGATACAGTAAAATAAGTTGTTGTAACTGTAATCTACCGAAACTACAGAACACAACAAACGACTTGTTGTGACTAATTGTTGTGGATTTATGCAAGAAACTGTAACAACCGTTGTACTTTGATGTTAAAAATAAAACAAGAGACAAAGAAATCAACAGACGTCTGGCGTCGTGAGTGACACTTTGTAACAAGAAAGACACGCGTCAGAACTTGTAAATAACATGCACGTACAGCACAAAACACTCTAATAAGACTTTCGACTCGCCGGCGCAAAAATCCACAAACTGGATTTATTCAGGATGAATCCAGGAGCACACATAGACATACCTCTACATTCACAAACCAAATTAAACTAGGGCACATAATATAACCAGTGAAAAATATAGTAGTATACTGTAGGCATTGTCTGATTTAGTGATGATTGAGAGCCATGGGTTTATTTTACATTACTCACTCACTCGCTTCTATAACGCTTTATCCTGTTTTCAGGGTCGCGGGGACCTGGAGTCTATCCCAGGAGGCTTAGGGCACGAGGCGGGGTACACCCTGAACAGGGTGTCAATCCATCGCAGGGCACACACACACACTCATTCACACACTACGGGCAATTTGGGAACACCAATCAACCTAACCTACATGTCTTTGGACTGTGGGAGGAAACCGGAGTACCTGGAGGAAACCCACCAAGCACAGGGAGAACATGCAAACTCCATGCACACAAAGACAGGAATCGAACCCAGACCCTGGAGGTGCAAGGTGGCAGTGCTAACCACTACATCATGTTACAAATTATTACACAAATGATATCTTTCCTTGATTTTCATAAATAGTCAATGCAAATGACAGTCAGTATAATTTTCAATTCATCAACCATTAGGGTATAATTTAAATTTTATTGAACAAACCTCCTAATGATAATATTTATAAAAAAAAATAAAACCTGAAAGCGCAATGTTCCAAATTATTATGCACAACAGAGTTAAAACATTTCATAGCTTGTAAAGAACTGAAAATGGTCTTTTGTTGAATTTTCAGCTTTAGGAGGTCATATTTGAAGAAATAAAAAGCTATTTCAATCAAAAACATCCTAACAGGGCATGTTACATCTTAACATAGCACCCCTTCTTTGATATCACCTTCACAATTCTTGCATCCATTGAACTTGTGAGTTTTTGGACAGTTTCTGCTTAAATTTCTTTGCAGGATGCCAGAATAGCCTCCCAGAGCTGCTGTTTTGATGTGAACCACCTTCCACCCCCATAGATCTTTTGCTTGAGGAGGCTTCAAAGGTTTGAGGTTGAAGACTTTATGGGCTTCTTTAATGAAAAAATCAATAGTATCAGGAAAAAAATAACGGAGGTTCAACCTCTAATAGTATCTCACGATCCAGTTCAGCCTATAGCTTCTCATTTAGATTTTCAGTGATTTACAGGTGTAGGACAGAAAGAGCTATATAAACTTATCACCTCAGCTAAATCAACAACGTGCCTGTTAGACCCAATCCCAACCAGATTTTTAAAAGAAGTGATGCTTACAGTTGGAGAGCCACTCCTAAACATTATTAATTCTTCATTATATCTAGGTCATGTCCCTAAACCTTTCAAGTTGGCAGTTATTAAGCCGCTTATTAAAAAAAATCTAATTTGGACGCGAATGATATAACAAATTACAGACCGATTTCAAACCTTCTGTTCATAAAAAAAATATTAGAAAAAGTAATATCAGCTCAAATATGCACATTCTTGCAGGAAAACAACATCCTTCAAGAATTTCAGTCAGGTTTCAGGCCCCATCATAGTACAGAAACTGCACTAGTTAAGATTGCAAACGACTTGTTTTTAGCTTCAGACCAAGGCTGCATCTCAATACTAGTCTTATTTGATCTTAGTGCTGCATTCGACACTTTAGATCATAATATTCTCATAGATCGCCTTTAAAAAATCATATAGGTATTCAGGGGCAGGCATTAAAATGGTTTAGATCATACCTGTCTGATCGATACCATTTTGTAGATCTGAATGGAGAACCGTCTGGTGAAATGCCAGTGAAATATGGGGTCCCACAAGGGTCAGTTTTAGGACCTCTGCTGTTCTCAATATACATGCTTCCCTTGGGTAACATCATTTGAAGACATGGGATTAGTTTCCATTGTTATGCTGATGATACCCAATTATATATCTCAACAGACGAAATACTCAAGTTGTCTAGATTAACCGAGTGTGTCCAGGACATAAAATATTGGATGACCAATAACTTGCTTTTACTAAATTCAAATAAGAGGAAGATATTAATTATCGACCCAAAAACCAGCACACAACAGCTTTCACAATTCAGCATACGTTTAGAAGGATGTACTGTTACTAAAAGCTTAACAGTAAAAGACCTGGGCGTAATATTAGACAGTAACTTGTCCTTTCAAAATCATATTTCCAATATTACAAAAGCCTTTTTCCATCTTAGAAATATTGCCAAAATTAGGAGCATCTTATCCATATCTAATGCAGAAAAGCTAGTTCATGCATTCATGACCTCCAGACTGGACTATTGTAATGCATTACTAGGTGGTTGTCCTGCATCCTCAATAAACAAGCTTCAATTAGTCCAAAATGCAGCCGCCAGGGTTCTCACCAGATCCAGAAAATATGATCATATAACCCCAATATTATCATCCCTGCACTGGCTACCTGTTCAG
This sequence comes from Clarias gariepinus, assembly GCF_024256425.1. Classification (NCBI taxonomy): domain Eukaryota; kingdom Metazoa; phylum Chordata; class Actinopteri; order Siluriformes; family Clariidae; genus Clarias; species Clarias gariepinus. The sequence goes on along the minus strand of NC_071100.1, from coordinate 918,852 downwards.
TTTAGAATTCATTACAAAATAGTATTACTTACATACAAGGCCTTAAATGGTTTAGCTCCCACATACCTAACCAGTCTTCTGATACGCTACGATCCACCACTCTCCTTGAGATCACAAAACTTCGGACTTCTGGTAGTTCCCAGAATTTTAAAATTTACAAAAGGGGGCAGGGCATTTTCATATTTAGCTCCGAAGCTTTGTAATAGTCTTCTAGACAGTGTTTGGGGAGCAGACACAGTTTCCCCATTCAAAAGTAGTCTCAAGACGCATCTCTTTAATCTGGCATACACGTAACTCATCCCATAACCTCATACTCCAGTACACCTATCCTGAATGGCAACTACGCTAATTCTCTCCATCTGTTCTGTATTTTTCTACCCATCCAGAGGCAATGGGAGATTGTGCCAGCTTCAGTAGACAGAGGCCAACCCTGCAAGTTTCTGAGGCATCCAGAGAAAGACCAGGTCCAGCTGGATTCTGCTTTATGATGGTTGGAGCTACGCATGCTGCTCCTATGCTTCCAGTGACCCAGTCCCCATCTGCCCTCTGGACCTACTGACTCGTCCCTGTGCCGAACTGGACTTCATGTTAATTTAAAAAATTTCTGTTATATTGAACTTTCATCTGCACAACACACATGATGTTATTTCTATCTGTTATCACGCAAATGAGGATGGGTTCCCTGATTGAGTCTGGTTCCTCTCAAGGTTTCTTCCTATTGCCATCTCAGGGAGCTTTTCCTTGCCACCGTCACCCTTGGCTTGCTCATCAGAGACATTTCATTCATTCATCTCATTATTATCTGGACACATTTTTCTCACACATACACACTTTCAAATATTTTCTTTCCTACCCATTTTTGTAAAGCTGCTTTGAGACAATGACCATTGTTAAAAGTGCTATATAAATAAAGTTCAATTGAATTGAATAATAATGACCCAGCCGCCTTAATTTACAATTATTATTATTATTACTAGCAGTGGTGGTAGTAGTAGTAATCCACAATATAAGCTCTCTCCCCCTTGACTGACTGTGAATATGCGCCTCTTTGTCCACAGGTGTGAAGTTGCATCGTGTTAATATGCATCGCTATACATTGTAACACACTATGTTCAAGCAAAAAAACACTCTTAATTACTTATGACCTCTCATAAGAATGAAATTACTACACCCTAAAAAATACTGGGTGTTTTTAACTTAGCTGCTGGGTAAATATTGGACCAACTACATGCTGGAATAATTTAACCCAGCAAAATGGGTAAAATATTCAATCCAAATGCTAGGTCATACACTCTAAAAAATAAAACTGTGCTGTACTCAATTTTTTTGGTGAAACATTTCTACACTTAAAAATATTGAGTAAATATAAAAATATATAAGTTGAGTACAAGTCAGTACAAAATTAAGTAAATGTAATGAAAATCAGAAGTTAATGCAAAGTGAAAATGAGTAAAATAATTGAGTCGATATAATTGAAATGGAAGGTAGAAGATACTTAAAATTTTACTATTATTTAACAAACAAATGTGCTACATTTACTTAATATTTTAACTGAATTAAAAAAAAAACAATACACATTACCATTTTAATTAAACATTTATTTGCCAAATTTGACAATAAATGAGGTCTAAACTCAACCTGGTTTCAGAAACAATACTTCTGCCACAAGTATTATACAGTTAACATGTGGAACGTAGACTTTTGTATTAGAATCTAATTAGTCACATTTTACATCTGAAAGATTGCACACCCTCACACTTCAGTTTCCTGCAAACTGTGGGATCCATACAAATGTGTGTGCAGACCTTCTCAGGTCTTAAAGAAGCAATGACAGTCTAAATGAAGACAGGACACTAAATATCCATGACCAACAGTACCATGCTTCACTCCATAATGATCGAAATTCCTTTTGATGTTGCGACAAATGCACACAGTTTACACCGCCATCCCATAATGCTGGCACCTAAAAAAGGAACAATAGTATACAAGTAAGTACAAGTGTGACTGTTACTGTAAAGTCTACCAGACTGGTAAAATAGTACTTCTGTTTAAATACATACTTTTTGGACTAATATACATCATCACACTGATCTACCAGTGGTGTTTAAGTCAAAGCGGGACTTGTGATGAAAATTCTCTAAAACGCAGACGTAAAACTGATTTGATTTTACGTAGCCCTTTGCTGGTAAAATTCCGGTGAACATTCCAGTGGAATGCTTTTACACAAAACGGAGTGCTTTGATCACCAAAGGCATTTTGCTCTTACAGAACAATGCACAACCTCATACATAGAAAAAAAAATATATAGAGAGAAATAAAGGGGGTGTTCTGTTATTCTGCACAATCAATGGTCCCGCTTTGACTTGAACGTCCCTTGTACATGTTTTTGTCCCTTGTATAAAAATGATACCCAACTTTATTTATGCATGACTATCAACAATATCAATTTTTACTTTGTTTAATAGAAAATCTAGTATACTTGAGTGGAAAACTTGTATAGTCTAGACTTATTATAGGTAAAGTGAAATATTTCAGGCCTTGTTTTACCTTCTGTTTTATCTCCATTCAACTTCTCTTCATTAGTGGTGTTGGTGCTGTGAAAGAGATATAGAAAATACACACAAAATCAATCAGTTTTAGGTTTTTCTTTACTTACATATCACAACATACATTACTTTCTCCCAATTCTAATTCTGAGAGAAATGTTGTATTTTCACTAAATCTTTATATTTCATAGCTTTAGTTACTAGTACAGTACTTAGCACATTTATTTTATAACATCTGCCGCTGCGTGCTCAGTGTTTAATCATGATAAAAATACTCATATACAGTAACGGATAAAACACTGCCAGAGTCCGGACACTGCACCTCATTTCTGCTGTTTAAACCGGATTTGTTCTGAGTTTCTTCCTTAAAGTGTCGGAGTGACCGAGCAGACTCGCGGTTCAGTGTGTGAGGTGGACCGGTACACATGCGGTAATTATTTGAACATGTTAGTTTTATATCCTCGCCACAGTGGCGGTTGGCTGCGCAAAATCACCGCATTTGGCGGGAGAAATTCAAATATTGCGGCACAACCGCGGCCGGTTACACCGAGAAACGCGGAGGAAACCCGGACATGCACGCGCTGCTGCTCGGTGTTAAATCTCTCCTTTTACACCAGAGTTTAAGTGTCTGTATTAACGCCGCTTTAGCTGAGCAGTTTGGTGGTTGGAACAAACAAGCTAAATCACACTGAACCCCAGGACTGGCCGGTTACTAGCTATCGTTAGCTCTGGAGCTCGGCTGTGACAGGATTCAGAACAGTAACTCACACACTATAAAGTTGTGTGTGCAGGCAGACAGAGTCATTATTACAGTAACTTGTGTTAGCTGTTTACTCACCAGGATTTGTAAGGAATGTTCCAGAATGTTCCAGGTGCTTCATGTCCATTCTCACATCCTCACAGCCTTCTTGTCTCTGATGTTACACCAGACTTCCCATGAGCACTTGCAGAGGGCAATTTACTCAATTATTTAAGTTTTTGTTGTTAAACATAAAGAACATTGAGTTGGAATAATTTATAATTCTAGTTCTTGAGACTAATCAGTACAATTACTCCATTAACAGATATTTTGATTGAAATGTATAAAAAATATTAAGTGCATGTTAAAAATATAATTCAGTTAGTCAAAAACTGATTTTTACTAGTGAAGTAAACTTAAATTATATTGTAAATTTAATACAAAATTAATAGTTGTTTTTAGGCATTTATTTTGATTTGTCTAACTCAAACAATCATGTATGTGACTTTTAGAGATTTTATTAAGGTAACATAACCATTTTATAACTGTGAAATTTACAAGGCCAAAGAATCATTTTTTAGAGTGTATTTAACTATAATGCAGGGTAATTCTACTACCTAAGTTGGTCAAACGTTTTACCCAGAACTATTCTACTTATCCATTCTATTAACTGAAATGTTGGGTTAATTCTACCTCACAAATTTATATGTCTAGGGGTAAAACATTTTAAACAGTTAAATTACTTTGATATACTGGTCTATTACAAAAAAAAGAACTCTAAGTTCAGCAAACTATATATATATATATATATATATATATATATATATATATATATATATATATATATATATATGCAATAAACAACACCCAATTAAATGTACAAATCATAGAAAAAAAAATTACATTTATTTTTCAAAAGCACAAGATCTGATAATACAGAACAAGTTCAACAGCAACATCATTACGATACTATTACTCAGAAGCACTAATGCCTGGGAGCAATGCTGGTCATTATCTCTCAACCTCAGAGTGTAGGCGTACGGCCTTGACACTTCAGCCTGCTGGAAATATTCCACGGTTCCATCAGCGGCCAAAAAAAAGACACATAGTTGACACAGCCACTGAATACACCGGTGATCATCGGAAGAAGGGGCGGTCTTGTCTGTGATGTTAGCTGTCACTAGCTAACCCAATTTCAAACCAGCAAAGCTGGGTTAAACAAAAAGAACCCAATTCACAGTAAATAACCAGAAGAAAAAAAAAAAAATCACCCAACAGAGGCAACCCAGCATTTGGGTAGTAAAAATAACCCAGCATTTTTTAGTGTGTATAACTCATACTTAGCTGAGTTATTTATTTATGCAAGATATACTGGTGAATATCTTGAATTAAAATACAGTTCGGCTGACATTCAAATGTTTTTATATTATTATTTTGAAAGTATATAAGAGTGGCAGTGGCCCGATGTCGTATGCATGAAAAGTTTGTACTGTGTACTATATAGATCAAGATTACAAACTAAATTAAATCATGTAATAATAATGCAAAAGCTGCAGTTAACTGCATCAGTCACCTGGGGAGATTATACAGCACTGCAACCTTTTTATTAAAACAACGCAAATGGGCGTTTATGGGGCGGGGCTTCGTTCACTGCATTATCGCGGAAGATCACGTTCACTGCATTATCGCGGAAGATCACGTTCACTGCATCATCGCGGGGGATCACGTTCCCTGCACGGACAATTCAAGAAATTGTCACGAATAGGTCCTTCACAGATCAGCCGGCTGTTTAAAAGTGCTTCATCTGTACCTTCAGAATACTTTTTTCTTCTCCTTAAGTATGCGTACGTAGATGCTTATTAAAAGAGCTAATTCGAGAAAAATTCTTTCCACACACGGAGCAGTAATACGGCTTCTGTCTAGTGTGAATGCGCTGGTGTTGTTGGAAATTCCTCAAATTACTAAAACTCTTCGCACACTCTGAGCAGTAATATGGCTTTTCCCCAGTGTGAATACGCTGATGTTTCAGGAGAGTGCCGCTTTGAGTAAAACTTTTTCCACACTGTGAACAGTGAAATGGTTTGTCTCCAGTGTGAATGCGCTGATGTTGCTGTAAATTCCTCAAATTACTAAAACTCTTTCCACACTCTGAGCAGTAATATGGCTTCTCCCCAGTGTGAATGCGCTGATGTTGCAGAAGAGAGACCTTTCGAGAAAAACTCTTTCCACACTGTGAACAGTGAAAGGGTTTGTCTCCAGTGTGAATGCGCTGATGTTGCTGTAAATTCCTCAAATTACTAAAACTCTTCCCACACTCTGAGCAGTAATACGGCTTCTCCCCAGTGTGAATACGCTGATGTTGCAGAAGAGTGCTGCTTTGAGTAAAACTCTTTCCACACTGTGAACAGTGAAACGGTTTGTCTCCAGTGTGAATGCGCTGATGTTGCTTGAGAGTCTGCTTTTGAGTAAAACTCTTTCCACACTGTGAACAGTGAAACGGTTTGTCTCCAGTGTGAATGCGCTGATGTTGCTTGAGAGAATCCTTTCGATTATAACCCTTCCCACACTGTGAACAGTGAAACGGTTTGTCTCCTGTGTGAATGTGCTGATGTTTCTTGAGAGGATACTTTTGAATAAAACCCTTTCCACACTGTGAGAACTGATACGGCTTCTCTCCTGTGTGAATGCGCTGATGTTGTTGGAGATCACATTTATAATTGAAACACTTTCCACACTGTGAGCACTGATATGGCTTCTCTCCTGTATGAGTGCGCTGATGTTGTTGGAGAAGACATTTATAAATGTAACTCTTACCACACTGTGAGCACTGATGCGGCTTCTTCTCTCCTGTGTGGATGCGCTGATGTTGTTGCAGACGACATTTAAAATTGAAACTCTTTTCACACTGTGAGCACTGATACGGCTTCTCCTCTCCTGTGTGAACGCGCTGATGTTGTTGGAGAAAACATTTATAATTGAAACTCTTTTCACACTGTGAGCACTGATGTGGCTTCTTCTCTCCTGTATGAGTGCGCTGATGTTGTTGTAGAAGATATTTATAATTAAAACTCTTTCCACACTGTGAGCACTGATGTGGTTTGTCTTGTCTGTGGATGCGCTGGTGTGCTGTGAGATACTTTCCTTGACTAAAACTCTTTCCACACACTAAGCAGTGGTGAAGGTCTGTCTGAGTTTCTTCTTGACTGGTCATAGTACAAATTATTTGTCTTTTGTTCTTCTTTATCTTTGGCTAAGGAAAGTAAATTTAATTCAGCATCGTGAAAAATACAAAACATTGTAAAATAGCAATATATAATGACTTATTTAATTGTATTTAATAATTATAACTAAATGTATTAAATGTTTTATTATTATTATTATTATTATTATTATTATTATTATTATTATTTTCTGGTACTACAGACACTATTACCGAAACAGAGCTCTATGTAGGATCCAGTCAGTAAGTGTTTAGACTTTAACTTACCTCAGGATCAGTGAGTTAATCCTCTCCAAATGCTGTTTTTAATTGATCTGATTTAAGATTCTCTGTAAAACTGCAGGTAGAAACAGCTAAATGTAGAGATTGTTTTAGCTTAGCTGGATAACTAGGCCGTCCAAGTGGCACAACGTCTTCAGCTCTTCTTCTCCTTTGTCTTTTAGTTGGGTGTTTCACTGCCCCCTACTGGACTGGATGGTGAACAGAACCATTAAGACTCTATTCACAGTGTGTTTTATTCTGTTCAGTAAACCTAAAATGTAGTTTAAAATGACAGAAATCAGTGATTCCTTGGTAATAGGTTCTCTTTTTCTCTAAATCTCATCTCCATCTGCTCTGATCTAGCACCTAGACAAAGACTACACACCATTAGATTCAAAGATTTAAGATTTAAAGAACTTTATTAATCCCAGAGGAAAATTTTGTCTTGTTCATACAGTTGCATTGATTTAATTTACCGGGAAGAAAGTAAAAAAAAAAAATAGATTAGACATGGAAAAAAATTAAAAGAAAAATTCAGCGAGAATGAAAGGAAAGGTGTACAGGACAGTGGAGAGACCAGCGACGCTCTATGGCTTAGAGACAGCGGCACTGAAGAAAAGACAGGAGGACGAGTTGGAGGTAGCAGAGCTGAAAATGTTGAAGTTCACCTTGGGAGTGACAAGGATGAATAGGATTAAGAATGAGTTCATCAGCGGGACAACCCATGTTAGATGTTTCGGAGATAAAGTCAGAGAGGCCAGATTGAGTTGGTTTGGACATGTTCAGAGGAGAGATTGTGAATATATCGGTAGAAGGATGCTGAGGTTGGAACTGCATGCAAGAGATCTAGAGGAAGACCAAAGAGGAGATTTATGGATGCAATGAGAGGGGACATGAAGTTAGTTGGTGTGAGAGAAGAGGATGCAGAGGATAGGGTTAGATGGAGGCAGATGATTCGCTGTGGCGGCCCCTGAAAGACAAAGAAGAAGAAAAATTAAGAAAAAAATACAATAAAAAATAAAATGTAATTAAATATGGCACACAAGGTTACATATTGCACTGAAAATAATCAATATACCAATATTGCACTTGAACTGTAGTGTAAGTGAAAAGAAAGAATATTGCACAAATGTACTGGTAATCAAATATTGCATTTGGAACTTAAACCTTAAGTTGTGGGAACAGTAGTGTCATAAAGTATTACTGAACAGTAACTACTGACAGTCCATATCCCGTAGTGTAAACGTTACAGAAACGAGGTGTATAATTTATTGCCAATTGGGAGAAAAGGTCTCCTATGGTGTTCTGTAGAACACCTGGTCATAATCAGTCTCTGGCTAAAATTGCTCCTCTGGTCCTCTGGATGCACGAGGTGTAAGACGGACCTGTCAATATCCTAAGGTCCAGTTTACTAGTGAATTTAGCTGCACCAACACAATCAACACAATCTTCCATTCCATTCCATTCCATTCCACCATTTCCAAGTGAAGTTTGTCTACTTCAGGGAAATATTCTGCAGGAATTACATTACCTTCTATAGATGCAGCAGTTATAGGTATCACAGACGAGCTTTGTTTTGAGTCAGGAAAGAAGTTGCGAATGTTATATTTTTTAATAAGGTTTACGTGACAAACTTGAGTTTTACGTTTGCGATCGGGTGTTCAAAGCAAATACTTAGTGGGGCTGAGTTTTACAGGGTATGGACCACTGAATTTTGGCTTGAGGGAGGAGCCAGGGAGGGGTAATAAAGCTAACACTTGCTCTCCTTCACTGAATGAACGGGAGACTGCTTTACGGTCCCACAACATTTTTATTTGGTCTTGACAAGATTTCAAAGCTTCGCATGCAGTAGCTTGCTGATTACAAGCGCTCCCTGAGAGTATGGACATAGGCTACAATGGATTTCTGTTCGGTAATTGGTGATGGTAATTGGACTCTTCCTGAAAAACCTTTAAGGGACCACAAATAGTATGTCCAAACACAGGCTAAATCCTAAGGATTCTTGTACTGCATCACGAACCACAAACAACAAGAGAGGAACCCCTTTATCCCAGTCTTTTTTATTTTCCACACAATAGGCATGCAACATTGTTTTAAATGTCTGGTGGAATCATTCCAAGGCACTTTGTGACTATGGATGATAAGCACTAGATACCTGATGATCTATTTGGAGTTCTGTGACTACCTGAGAAAACAACCGTGACATGAAGTTAGAGCAGTGGTTCTCAAAGTGTGGGGCGCGCCCCACTAGTGGTAAATACAGACTTGACAGGTGGGGCGCAATGAACGGGAGGGAATTAGTGGAAAATTATTTCCAATTCTAATTCATGCTTTTTTCTTTATTGACAGTAAAGATTGGACACTCGAAATTAAACAATCACACGCAAAGAAACAGCTCCTTACTTTTGAAAACAATCGCGACAGAGAAAAGTTTATGTGTTTGTTTGGCAACCTGAGAGAAGGGGGGCTGAAGGGGTGCTCGCTCGCGTTTACAGCCCCCTTCTCTCAGGTTGCCAAACAAACACACAAACTCTCAGCCTTACACAGCCACAAACACACACACGCACACTCAAAAACGAAGGCGTATATCATTAGCTTCAGCATATACAACTATCTTAGAGAACCTATGCTGTCCTAGAGCCCTAATATAACCTGCTATGTCCGGCTCTCTGGCTCCCGGGATACACCTAACCACTACTGCTGGCGCCCCTAAAGGCCTGGCTAATTTCACATGTCTCAGTATAGAGTCTCCTATAACCAGAGCTCTTTCAGGTTTCTCAGCGGGTGCATCACTGAGAAGAGCAAACTTGTTGGACACGTGAAGCGCAGAAGAGGTGTGCTCCGGTGGGCTAGCCTTAGCGTTAGCTTTGGCTAAACGAGTATGCCACCGAGTCGTCACCCACTTGCCCCGCTGTGTGCCTGCGGCACCCAGACTGTCCGCTACTGGAATAACACTGCTCTCACACTCTCTAACCCTCCCACTGCAGAAATCTCCATAACAACATCATGCAATAGTGAGGACTTCATGAACTTTTTTAATAATAAAATTGTAAATATTAGGCATAAAATTGAGGTTTTGAAACCGAACAATGTAATTGATGCAGATGTTAATCTAGCCATGTCAGATCAGAACCTAGAATACTTTACTCCCCTTGAAGAGAATGAACTAATTTAACTCATCTCTTCTGCAAATTCATCAACCTGTATATTAGATCCTGTACCGACACATTTTCTTAAACAGATAGTACCAGCAATAATAGAACCCCTGTTGAGAATAATTAATTCTTCACTCAGCATTGGATATGTTCCAAAATCTTTTAAATTAGCAGTTATCAAACCAATAATTAAGAAACCTGACCTTGACCCCTGTCAGCTGTCCAGTTACAGGCCAATATCAAACCTCCCCTTTATCTCTAAGATTCTGGAAAAGATAGTAGCGGAGCAGCTATCCTCATATCTACATAGAAATGGCATACATGAACTGTATCAGTCAGGATTTAGGCCTCATCACAGTACAGAGACAGCACTCGTTAAAGTAGTAAATGACATCCTATTGGCCTCTGATCAGGGTTGTGTAACTATGCTTGTATTACTCGACCTCAGTGCAGCTTTTGACACCGTTAATCACGCTATTCTTCTTCACAGATTAGAAAATGTAGTAGGAATTAAGGGTACAGCCCTCTCCTGGCTCAGATCCTATCTGACCCATCGTTATCAGTATGTAGACTTAAATGGTGATTATTCTGCATGTTCTCTAGTGGAGTTTGGCGTTCCGCAGGGTTCAGTTTTAGGTCCACTGCTTTTTTCCCTTTACATGCTTCCTCTGGGCAACATAATCCGTAAGCATGGTATTAGTTTTCATTGTTATGCTGACGATACACAGTTATATGTCTCAGCAAAACCTGATGAGAAAAAACAGCTTACTAAAGTTGAGCAATGTGTGCAGGACATAAGAAATTGGATGCTAATTAACTTCCTTCTGCTAAATCCGGATAAGACAGAAGTTCTAGTCATAGGACCGCATACAGCTAGGAGTAAAATTTTAGATCACACCGTAACTTTGGATGGCCTTTCTGTTCCATCAAATGCAACAGTGAAAGACCTTGGTGTGATTATTGATTCCAGCCTTTCATTTGAAGCTCATGTAGATAATATTACCAGGATAGCATTCTTTCACCTCAGAAGTATTGCCAGGATAAGAAATTTATTGTCGCTAAACGATGCAGAAAAACTAGTTCATGCTTTTATCACCTCTAGGTTGAACTATTGTAATGCCTTACTGTCTGGTTGTTCGGGTAGATGCATAAATAAGCTTCAGCTAGTCCAGAATGCAACAGCGAGAGTCCTCACTAGAACCAGAAGATATGAGCACATCACCCCTATCTTATCTTCACTGCATTGGCTCCCTGTGAAATTTCGCATTGATTTTAAAATACTACTCTTGACATATAAAGCATTAAATGGTCTCGCGTCGCAGTACCTGAGCGAACTGCTTGTGTCTTATGATCCGCCACGCCTACTTCGATCAAAGGATGCAGGCTGCTTGTCAGTACCGCGTATTATGAAAAATACAGCTGGGGGCAGAGCTTTTTCTTACAAAGCCCCAAAATTATGGAATAGTCTTCCAAATAGTATTCAGGACTCAGACAGTCTCAGTGTAAGTCCAGGCTAAAAACCTATTTATTTAGCCAAGCATTTTTATAAATAGATTTGCCATAGGTAAAGGAGCAGATCTGGGGGACTCATGGACGTAGAGTATTATGGTGAACTGGTATGTTTGGATGCTGTCTTCCTCAGTCTCATTGATCACTCAGGTTTGCTGACGATGAGGTGACTGTTTGCTTTACATGTCAGGAAGCCCTCATGTTTGTGTTTCCTTTTGGCTCTCCCTTTTAGTTATGCTGTCATAGTTAGTCCTGCCGGAGTCTCTGCTTGCACTCTACAGTTAATATACATTCAAATTATACATTGTGTGACTGTGACCATACCTAACTGCCATCTCTCCTCTTCTTCTCTTTCCCCTCCTCTTTCTCTTTCCTCTCTCCTCCTGTTTACCCCTTTCACTCTTTCTCTCTCTCTGTCGAGCTACACATGTCGTTCCTGAGCTGCCAGTGATCCAGACTCCCTCTGCCCTCCGGACCTGTCTGACCCATCCTGGTGCCCCGCTTCTGGCTGAAGATCTTGTCACATGGATGCCCCGTGTGTCTCTCTGGGATGCGTCTGGTGTCTGGGGATGATTCTCTCTACCTAGAAAATGGTTCTGGCCTTGACTGGTGTTGGCAACTGTTTCTCTGGGGACTTGACAGTTCGATAGTTCAGGACTGGAACTTCTTACAGGTCTACCTGGGTCTTCAATAACTACCTGGACTCCATATTAACATCAATTAACATCAGCTATTATAGCTGAACTGCCTCCCATCTTACACACTGTATAAATGCAGATCATTTACTGCTTTCTGTTTTACCCAAATGAGGATGGGTTCCCTGTTGAGTCTGGTTCCTCTCAAGGTTTCTTCCTATTACCATCTCAGGGAGTTTTTCCTTGCCACTGTCGCCCTCGGCTTGCTCACCAGGGACAAACTGACCTTTTCATTCATACAAATTCACATTTCATACAAACTTAAATAATTCTTTTGACTGTGTAAAGCTGCTTTGCGGCAATGAAAATTGCTAAAAGCGCTATACAAATAAAATTGAATTGAATTGAATTAAAGTCTGAATGCGCTCCTCTAACGCGAATATCTTCTCCATCAGAGTGCTCACTAACACACACTTATCACAAGTAAAATTACCACTAACGACGGAGGAAGAACGTCTAAACATCCTGCACTCCACACACTGGACAAGCTGAACATTATCCATTATATCGTACCTGAGTCGGAGTTTAGTTGTTTTGAGCTGAATTCCGTTTGTTGTTCTTAGAAGAAGAAACTCACGCGTTCTCGCGCAAAAAACGAGAAAAAAGGCGAAGCCAAATTGTATACAGATGTAAAAACTAGTTGCTATTAATATTATTATTGTATAAACGAAAAAGCAATATACAAACCGGATTCCAAAAAAGTTGGGACACTATACAAATCGTGAATAAAAACTGAATGCAATGATGTGGAGGTGCCAACTTCTAATATTTTATTCAGAATACTGTCACTGTCGCCGTCGTCCTAGGATTGCTCATCAGGGACATGCATATAATTTTGATTCATACACATTCACATTTCATACAAACTTAATTCTTTTGATTGTGTAAAGCTGCTTTGTGATGATGTAAATCGTTAAAAGCGCTATACAAATAAAATTGAATTGAATTGATTTTTTTTTTAGAAAGGTGTAAAGCAAAAGTGAGAAAATCATACAGTATACAAATAATATGTATGCAGTATAATCGTGGTCTCTCAACTCGTTTGTTTGCACTTCATCTGGCACTGAAACAAAATTGTCTTATATTTGTGAAAAAAAATGTATAGGATTTTTTTTCAAAGATTTATTTGTACAAAATAATATTAATGCAATATAGTCAGAGGCTCTTGATTCGTTATTCGTTCACAATATAAACCAAAATATATAGTCTTAGATCTGTGAAAATGGCACTGTCAATTCTTGGAACAACTGCCTCAGATGGGATTTGTGGTGGTATTGACCTCGATGGAGGAGTAGGGTTGCGTCAACCGGAACCTTTTGTTCATACACATTCACAATTTATACAAACTTAAATAATTATTGTTATTATTTTAATTATTGTCTTGATTGTGTAAAGCTGCTTTGTGACAATGACAATTGTTAAAAGCGCTATACAAATAAAATTGAATTGAATTGAATTGAAGTAGAAATTTCTGAGCACCTTAGAGGGCAGTCTGAATTATCTCAAGCATCTGAGGTGGTAGACATGCTGTCAGGCCTTTTTCACCACGTCGTTGATGTGACAGGACCATGAAAGGTACTGCGTGATGTGAACACCAAGGTATCGGAAGCTGTCCACTCTCTCCACTGGGCTCATGTTAATGAAGGGGGTCTGGTAGTTCCTCTTCTGCCTTGTACTGAAGTCCACTATCAGCTCCTTTGTCTTGCTGACGTTCATCCTTTCTGCCTATGGTCTGCCAGTCAGAAAATTGGAGATCCACTGACACATTGATGAGCTGAGTCCCAGGTTCTCTAGCTTGGTGGGGAGGGAGTTATGGTATTAAATGCAGAGCTGTAGTTGTTAAAGAGCATTTTAACATAATTTTCTTTCCTAGTGTCCAGGTGAGTGAGCGATGTGTGGAGGAGATAAGAAATTGCATCGTCTGTGGAACAGTTCGGGCGGTATGCAAACTGTAGTGGGTCGAGTGTGTCCGGTAGTGAAAAAATGATGAAGTCTCTGACCAACCGTTCAAAGCACTTCATCACTACTGAGGTGAGGGCTACAGGGCAATAATTGTTAAGGAAAGCAGGATGAGGTTTCTTCGGGACAGAAACAATGATGGACTCTTTGAAGCATGTGGGGATCACCGACTGAGATAAGGAGATGTTGAATATCTATGTGAACACAGGTGCTAGCTGGTCTGCGCAGACTCTGAGAATACGGCCTAGTTAGTCCTGCCGGAGTCTCCACTTGCACTCTACAGTAAATATACATTCTCAATATACATTATGTGACTGCGACCATACCTAACTGTTATCTCTCCTATTCTGCTCTCCCCTCTCCTGTTCTCTCTCTTCCCTCTCTACCACCGTCTCTCTTCCCTTTCTCCCCCTCTCTCTGTCGAGCTACACATTTCGTTCCTGAGCCAGTGATCCAGACTCCCTCTGCCCTCCAGTCTGACCTATCCTGGTGCCTAGCTTCTGGTTGGAGAGCTTGTCACATGGATGCCCCATGTATCTCTTTGGGATGCGTCTGGTGTCTGGGGACAGTTCACTCTACCTAGAAGACGGTTCTGGCCTCGACTGGTGTTGACAACTGTTTCTCTGAGGACTTGACTGTTTGATAGTTCAGGATTGGAATTTCCTACAAGTCTACCTGAGTCTCCAATACTGACCTGGACTCCTTAATAACATCAATTTCACATCAACTGGTATAGCTGAACAGGCTGCCACCTAACACACAGTATGAATGCAGATCAATTCCTGCTTTCTGTTTCACCCAAATGAGGATGGGTTCCCTGTTGAGTCTGATTCCTCTCAAGGTTTCTTCCTATTACCATTTCAGGGAGTTTTACCTTGCTACTGTCATCCACGGCTTGCTGACCAGGGACTATCTGACCATTTTGATTTATACACATTTACATTCCATACAAACTTGAATAATTTTTTTTGATTGTGTAAAACTGCTTTGCGACAATGACAATTGTTAAAAGTGCTACACAAATAAAATAATCAGAGATAGAGTGGGATCGCTTGTGTAGCTTGAGTATTAGGGGGTCTGTCTGATAGCCCATGAATTAACGGTCAAAAATGTTATTATCCTAACATTATTATCTTATTTCGTCAGTGATTTTTTTTTTAACACGAGAAGCAGCAGGGAATGTGATCATCCCAAAATGCTCCTCCCCACTCCTGTGCCATTCCAGAAAGGAGGGTAATGATTGGGCAACATTGGACAATTCTGTGAGGAATGATAAGATCTTCAGTTTAAGCATGAGGGAACATTGAGAAAGATAAGGACAGAAAGTGGAAGGATTCCCATCATAAGAGGCAGTGTGGGGAGGCATGGTTCATGACCAAAAGAATCCACTGGAAGGCGTGATGTCAGGGTCTCTTTTATATCTTAGAGGGTGATAAACAGCCGGGATATAATGACCCCTGGGTCAGAGTCTAGAAATAAGGAACTGGTGATGAGTGTGAGCCTTGAATCTTAATGATAAGCCTCCTCATTTTTTCAGGCGCATACAGCATTTAGCTTGGGTGTATGGCTCAAACAGAGCGGGCGTAGGTACACCAGTATGTTTGCTAGAAAGAGGGGTCAAGTTATTTGGATGCAGCAAGCAAACAAATCTATTAGATTTGATCTATTAGAAGATTTATAATTACTGAGAAAAGTGGTCAAAAAATCAATCATCAATGGAGATCAGTTAAACGCCTGGTGAAATTTCAAGGTAAAAACTCAACAGTAAAAACCATAGCTATGTTTAATAGTAACAGAGCATTTACACACACAAACACACACACAGACACAGAATGTGATGAGAACTCACAGGATTGGGACTAAACAGCTGTGTGTCCAAAATAAAACCACTTGTTAGTGAGACTCATCAGAAAAAAGGCTTCAGTTTGGTAGGGAACATAAAGACTAGACTTAGGATTTTTTTAGACAATTTTTTTCCTTGTTGTTAGATTCAAAATGTAGAAGAAGAGTTGTATCTGAGCTAAGTTTTAAGCTAAGAGAATAAGAGTTATTTCTTCTTGTGTCCGCTCCACCTTGATACACTTACTGGTCTGGGCCAGATCGAGCTGGAGAGACAAACACACACACACACACACACACACACACACACAGGCATGATGTTTGAAAATCTTCGTTTATTCTCAGCAAAGAGAGCACGTTTAAACGAGGCTACGTCCCGAACATCAAAAGAATCAGTCATTAACATTTCGGTCATAGAGGGACCCAGAGACAGACAGGTGAGAGGAAATAGATTTGCATTCTCCTGATCAAACAAAAGGGTTCTTGCAGACAGAGACATTTGGATGTATCCTCGTCTGGACATAGGATATAGAAGGTGTTACCAAAGAAGTTATGAGGAAGCACATTGAGGGGTCTGACAAGACAAAGCAATGTCTCTCTAGGATTAATAAAGTTCTTTGAATCTTGAAACTTTGAATCTAATGGTGTTTAGTCTTTGTCTAGGTGCTAGATCAGAGCAGATGGAGGTAAGATTTAGAGAAAAAGAGAAACTATTACTAAGGAATCAATAATCTCTGTCATTTTAAACTACATTTTAGGTTTACTACGGAGCCCTGCAAGTCACCTAGAGGAGAAAAAAAAACAGTCTGTGGCAACGGTTTTGCAATTCATATCCTCAGTTTATAATCCGTTCCCACAATTTTTTTAACTGTTCCCTCAGTTTATCAATTAGTTTAAGAATCTGTTCCCACAAATTCCTAAACTGTTACCTCAGTTTAACTACCTGTGCGCTCAGATTTTGTAATCCATACCCACAAACTCATAATCAGTGCACACACTTTTACATATCTATTCCCACAGGTTTGTACACAGACTTCTTTTAGAACAGGAACAGGAAGGTCCCAGGTACGTCTTAACGATTATTATTGTATATTGTTTTATTTTTATTTTTTTTCTAATTTTATTTTATTGTTTTATTTATTATAAGTGTAATACTTCAAACTGCCTTAACTGCATGCTTATAGTGATTCTCTAGATATCAAATGTAGAAGGTTCGAGGTACAATACTACGATTTAATAAGAACTATTTGCATTTAAATCTTGTGATAATTGGTGCTAATCAGCGATTTATTATTATTATTATTATTTGGCAAACCTGGCAATGTGTATTATGACTAACTTTTGACTAATTGCTTTCTTTCTCTTTTGTAAGTCTTTTGTATAAAACCTTATTCTAAATGCATAGCCTAAATGTAACAATACTAGCAGTAGTATTAGTAGTAGTAGTAGTAGTAGTGGTAGTTATTATTATTATTATTATTATTATTATTGGTATTGTTTTATAACTACAAAAGAGTACATTTAAGTATACTTTGATAAAATAAATGATACATTTATTTATTATATAAATTATAATAAATTTATTATAAATAAAGTATTACAGTTTTGAAAATGTTTGTGTACTATTCCTTATTAACATGAAGACTTAAGAGACCCAAAAAGAGACTTTAAATGATAAAAGTAAATAAGACCATTTACCATACTACGGTTTAAATACATTGTACGGATTGCTGCCCAATGACTCTCTCTCTCTGTCTACCCTTAAGCTTTTGTCATTTCGTAAATGAGCTTACGTCATTTATTCCTTACTTCATAGGATGGACAGATTTGGACTAATTCAACATTACTTTGACCTGGGTCTAAAGTATAAAGAAATCCTTCATATTTTAAGTGTAAACCACAGGATTATTATCAGCATGAAGACACTTAAAAAAATATTAATAAGAAATGGACTGTTTCGCAGAAAACAATT
The DNA here is from genome assembly GCF_024256425.1 of Clarias gariepinus. Taxonomy (NCBI): domain Eukaryota; kingdom Metazoa; phylum Chordata; class Actinopteri; order Siluriformes; family Clariidae; genus Clarias; species Clarias gariepinus. Next base: position 900,957 of record NC_071100.1, on the reverse strand, counting down.
TGACAACTTATTTGATATTGTTCAGTTTGTTCGGGAAGAGCTTCAAGGCTCAGGAGCATTGCACGGATATAGATGGATGTACAGTAAATGCAAGGAAAAGGGACTTCATGTGCGCAAAGAAGACATCCGCCTTATTCTGTCTACTCTTGACCCATTGGGCACTGAAATGCGAAGAAAAAGAAGACTGCACAGAAGAGCTTACTTTTCAAAAGGCCCCAACTTTCTTTGGCATGTTGACTCTTATGACAAATTGAAGCCATTTGGCATTTGTATCAATGGGGCAATAGATGGATTCTCAAGGAGAATACTATGGATGAATGCATACTGCACAAGCAGTGATCCTAAAGTCATAGGAGGTTACTTCCTTGAGACAGTAAGAAGTCTTGGTGGCTGTCCTCGAATCTTGAGAGCAGATATGGGAACAGAAAACAGCACCATCAGGGATATGCAGCGGTACTTGCGCCGTAGTGATGCTGATCCACTGGCTGGAGAAAAAAGCTTCATCTATGGCAAAAGTACGGCCAACCAGAGAATTGAGAGTTGGTGTGGTGTCCTTAGAAAAGAGTGTGTGGATCATTGGCTTGAATATTTTCACCAACTTATGTTATTTTGTTTCCTGGGCTTAATCCAGGTAAAAAGGGAATTTTCTCTCTCTCTCTCTCTCTCTCTCTCTTTTTGTCCATCTCATACACACAAATGCAGACATCCTAGTTCATACTGTTTTGTCGGGTCCAGATGTCCCCACATGGTGAAATAAAGAATTTAACATGTGTGGAGTCCACACAAAGATGACATCTTATAGATCATAGTAAAGAATGTTAAATTCACCATAAAATAAAAAAAACTAATTATTATAGTATGGCCCTTCACTACACTCTCTACACTCTCCATAACCCATGGGCACTTTATTTTTAAAGGCAGCACAACTTTTTCCAACGATAATAAATCAGCATATGAGAATGATTTCTGAATGTTCATGAGACACTGATGACTGGAGAAATGATGATGAAAATTCAGCTTTCCTATATTTTACAATATACAGCATTCATAGTGAACAAATTTGACATTGTATTACAATTTCACTATTTTATTGTTTTTACATATGAATAAATAAATAAATGCAGCCTTGATGAACATAAGAAACTTTTTTAGAAACATTTTAAAAATGTAGTGATTTACTACTCTTTGTGATTTGCTATGTACAGGAAGATCTGGATTCCACCAAAGACACTTGGAACAGCCACCTGATTCGTCCTTCAAGGAACAGCCTTGTACCCCACGGTCGACCAGATGTCATGTACACCCTGCCTGAATTATATGACACAGAAGACTACATATGCTATGTACCTGTGGCAGAATGTGCCACCTGCGAAGATCAATGTATCCATCGCTCTGATGTTGCTTGTGATGAGGATGTTTTCACTCTGTGTGTGCCCATCATGGCCCAACATCACCTCAGGCTTCCAAAGGATAGGTACACAGCATTCAATCTCTACCTTGCACTAAGACAAGAGCTTACTACAGTGTTAAATATTGTAAGATAAAGACATGAGAAATAATTTTCATAATTTTTTTTTTTTGGACTGTTTCTAATTAATTTCTTGCATTGTTACAGTTACAGAAATTTCAGGGAACACCAGCAACATAGTCAGGTGATGGTTTATCATTTTGTTTTTTCTTTTAATTGTCATGTCGTGATATAGGACAGACGCAGATGCAGGGTTGCAGGAAACAGGTATTTATTTATTTAAACAAAAGAACTTAACTTAAATCAATAAAAAAACAAACTAAGGCTCTGCCCGATTTGTTGCAGCTTCCCTCACTGGGTCTGCAGGCGGGCCGTGACTCTTCACAGTCTTTAACTACACCGGCTCCTCCGGACCCGTCCTGCAGACACCTTTACTCCTGGGGGAAGGGGACAGAGTCGTCAGCATGGGCACAGTCAAGAACATGAAAGACACAGGTGCACAACGGTGAACAGACAAAGGGCTACGGGCTCGGCTGGTATATATAGAGACACACAGGGGTAAACACAGGTGAACTTGGTCTTGTGCTAATACAGATACCGGGAGACAAGTACACATGTAGACACACTAGGGGGTGACAAAGCTACGGCTAGTAATCCGGAGACCCAGATCTTTTTCCCCCGGACCGAGGTGGTACCGATGTTACATTAATGTTGTTCATCTGTTTATATCATTAATGTTATTGCTGTAGGGCTGTATACAACGTATACAAATTTAATTAAAACATGAAAGATTATCTTTTGTATTGTTTCTGTTTATTTTTTAAAACACTGTATTCAGTAGAACAGCATTAATTAATAAACTCCTCCCAATAAAGAAACTTCTAACACTGTTGCTTTTGTAAACTTGTAAGAACTGTAAAAACATTTTTCATACCATATAAACACAGAACAAGAATCAGGAACACATAAACAATGAAACTGAATCTCTTTTAACACTGCTGTAACAACATCTGTGCATTTTATGACACATTATATGGATGTGCAAGATACACTAACTAATACTGTATATGACAAGAAATGAGTGTGAGATGGAATCAGATGCTGCTGCTGAGGCACATACTGCCTGACCACCTTGGACAAACACAACATTGAGGATAATATTAGAGAAAAATAATTCATGAATATAACTGACATTTGTTATTTTCTGTATGCTTACCCCTAAGCAATATCCATCACCCATATGTTTGCGTCAAGGACATTTTCAAATTCTTCTGCAAGCTCAAGGTATGACGAATAATTATTAGGAACTTCCAACACACATCCGCAGGTGTGAGACTGGAGACATCTTGTGAAGAAACTCTTCGGCTGAACGAACCGGACATAAATAAACTTTGCAACAAGGAGATCAGCTCCTACCAGGAAACAAATAATTCAGTGAACAATTTAAAATGTACACATAATAACAATACTACAATAAAATAATGTACAACATCAGGAAATGCAAAAAAATATATATACATAATAATATATTTACTAATTTATAAACTAAGTATAATAAATATACTGTACAAATTCTTATCAATAAACATTTTAATTAATATAATTTTACAAAATATCTTAAGTAATCAATAACCTGTGCAAAAACGCAGAAACTTCCTGAGCCGAACATCACTGGAATTCTTGATGAACCTTTTTAGATAATCCATGATCTGGCTTTCTCTCTTGTTCAGTGTTTCATGTTTTAGTATGGCTAAAACTTTCTTAGCTGTTGGATTGAGGCTGGTCATCAGTTCATCTAGTCCTCCTGGTGGCAGTTTCAGTTCTTTTAAAACTGGACTCCAACACTCTGCTATGTAAGCTGGATCTTGCACAATTTCTTTGTGTGCCACATCAAGTAAGATCTGCTTGGCGTTCTTTTCAGTGATAACAAGTTTCACATCATGAGCTTCCAAGAATTCGACCCATTCTTCTCTTTCAGAGACGGATGTTAACTCTCTCATTGCTTCTTCAACAAGCTGCTTTTCCTCTTCAGAAACTGTCTCCAAAAATGCTTTAAAGAGCTCATCATCATCAATTTCAAGTCCAAGGCAGTAATACAAAAAAGGTTTGGCCAACACAATAGGAAAGTATTGAACATTATTGTAACCAAAAACCATAACTTTCGCTACATTTTCCCATTCATCTTTCATGTCGTGTCTTGTCATAGGTACCTTTAATGTGCTTCCTGTCGTACATTTAACGAAAAAGGTACCCCAGTACTCACTCAGTGCATCTCTGAGAATTCCACCATTGTCTTCTCCCTTCTCAGTGCTACCATTCGGGAGGACCATCTCAATTTCCACAAGACAGTCATTAACAGATATTAAGCCATCTTTGAAAGCTGCATTGAGATCTTGAAAAATGTTTCCCCTACGAAGCCTTAACTTGGTGGCCTGTTGCTTATCTTGCACTATTACAGCAGGGTCCATTGGTAGAGTGTCATCCAGTATTATACTTAAATTGTTTTGCAAATCAGTATATCCTAACTGAATTTCTTCATCAACTGAAATTGAGCTGTGCATTATATTCATTATACCTGGTTGTATAATCACTACACTGTCTTCTGACAAAAATGATGAATCAACGATGGAACCATTGTCCTCAGTTATAGCAACAGGTTCTTCATCACATTCACATGCCACAGCAGGGGTAGAAGGATCTTCAGTTACATACCCATTTACTTTTAGAATGCTTGTGCTTGCAGTTGTGTCTGTCCTCTTGCAAGACAGATACAATCTCAGCATCTTTACCTTCCTCATTTCATATTGTTCACCTAATGTTGTTTGTGGATCTAGTTCTTCTTCTGTGAAGTCTCTTAATTTCAGCTGAAATTCATTTATATTCCCTAGTTTATTTTTTCCATTTGGAAAGAACACCTCCTTGCCATACTCCAGAAGCTCTTTCATTGTAGCAGTCTTTAAAGCGTTTAAGTGTCTAGTTCCACCACCTCGTTTCTCTTTGATTTGGACGAAGGAGCCACAGACCTCTTCAAACAGTCCCATTTGGTAACATCGCTCAGTTTTTTGGGCATTTTTGTTTCCACAGAGTTTTTCTGAACGATTATCACAATGCTTTCTCTTTCTGTCTCGCTTTCCTTGCAATTTTGACATTAGGTTTTCAGTGGCTTTAGATACTATGGTATTTCCTTCTAATGCAGCTACTTCTTTTCTGCAATACTGCCTTACTGCTATCCGATCTCCAAATCTGGGGAGGTATATCTGTAGTTGCTCATCTGACATACAATTGACTGCATAACAGTCAATCTAAAAGAAATGAGAAAACATTTTTTTTTAAATCTTTCTTTATTTCAATATTCTTTCTTTCACTATAGTATAAATGTCTTTCAGCTTCACATATAGTATATATATAGATATAGATCAGCTATATATAGATGATCTTAAATTAAATGGCATTAAGAAATATACTGAAAATATGCAGCAGGTAATAAGAAACATAGTGTGGCGTGGGCGGGGCGGCGGCTGACGACCAGCATGCTTTGCGGGAATGTCGGTGTGTTCACCATGATGGGGAAAGGTGTTTGGGTTAGTGACTTCGGCCCTGTTGTGTGTGTGTTGAAGTGTGTGACGTGTGAAATGTGCTCTAGTTCAGGCTGACGCTGAATTAGATGTAGGCTCCTGAGTGAAGGTACTGCTCATGCCATACCGGCTGTATGCTGAATAAAGTACTCCCAGCCATTGCATTGGGCAGCAAATAAGCTCGCTCGTCTCTCCAGCATTTCTTCAGGCGTAAAAACGCTACAATTGGTGTCAGAAGTGGGATGGAGAGTCACGGGTTTGAGCGCACAACGGAAGACCTATTGAAAATCCAAGCGGGCCGCCGAGTAGCGAAGCGACTACTCGCGAAAAAGAAGCGCTTTCCCGACGGCGCTAAAGCGAGCACACCACGGCAACCAACGCGGAGCGGCGAGGTGAAAATCCCGGCGCTGGATCTCGGGGCGGAGGCTGGCGCAGCGCAAGCGCCGGAGCAAGATACAGCTCCGCGCGCCGTTAGCCGGCAAAGCGACCTGCCGCTGCGCGAGGCCGAGCGCGCTGAGCCCATATCGGCGGTACATCAAGGCGGAAGAGCCGAGCGACCGCCCGCAGCTCAGTGGCGCTCGGTTCGTGAACCTAGCCGGGGACAGGGCTACCCGTCGCGGCTAGGCAACGAGCAACTCTCCGATGTTTCGCGGCGAGGCCGAGGCACGGGACAGCGTACACCAGCAGCCGCTAGACTAGCGCCGGGAGGACGCGTGGTAAGCCGCGCTGGGCTCTACATCGACTGTGTGCTGGATGGCGTCTTACTGCGGGCGCTCGTGGACACCGGCTCCACTGTTTCGCTGCTGCGCTCTGGAGTACTGGGGCAAAGCAAGCGTGTTTGCGGACGGCCTGATCCTGCCTTCAGCATCTGCACCGTTGCTGGGGGCTACGTGAAGGTAAGGGCGTGTCGCACAGTGCGAGTCCAGGTGGGTGGACGAACTTATTCCCACGGGTTCGTTGTGGGGGACGTCGAGGAGGACTGCGTTTTGGGGTTGGACATTTTGGATAGATGGGGTGCGGTGCTGAACTTGTCCAGCGGAACTCTGCGTGGTAACTTCGGGGTAGCCAGGTTGCTCGGACCCAAACCACAGCCGGACAGGTTAGCAGCACACCGGGAAATCAAACTCCCGGTAGCCGACGTAGAACCCTCGACGCAGGACGTTTCCCCTGTGCAGCCCTCCAGACCCTCTGGTGGTGATCAGCCGTCCAAGCCAGCATGCAGCCGTCTTACTGCGTCACCCAGAGCGTCACCCGCAGTCGCTCCGCCGGTCTCACGGCTGAACTGTGAACCGCTTATCGCCAGGCAGAAGGGCCCCACCCAGCGCTCGCGGGCACCGCTGCAAAACTTTCGGGTGGGGGCACCTATGGGGCGAATGGGCGTGGACACTCACAGCCAGGGGCGAGATTTTGCTGCTGGCGAGCAGGTGTGGGTGTGTTCCTCCGGAAGGAGAAGGAGGGGGCTCTCGGCCGGGCGTGTGTCTCACTGGGTGGGCCCCTGTACGGTAATAGCTCGGCTCTCCGATGTCATCTACCGGGTGCGGTTGGCGGGGCGGGCACGAGTTTTGCTCCATCGGGACCGTCTTACGCCTTGCCAGCCGCACGCCGGGGAAACATTGAACTCTGTGGAGGCCGGACCGCCTCAGGACTACGTTTGTGTTCATCCCTCACCTGCCAAAGAACGCCGGCGTTCCCACCGCCAGCGCCGACCGCCTCCACGCCTCCGAAATGGAGTTCTTCATGGTGACCAGGGACGGTCACAGCTCGGGTGGGGGCAGTGTGGCGTGGGCGGGGCGGCGGCTGACGACCAGCATGCTTTGCGGGAATGTCGGTGTGTTCACCATGATGGGGAAAGGTGTTTGGGTTAGTGACTTCGGCCCTGTTGTGTGTGTGTTGAAGTGTGTGACGTGTGAAATGTGCTCTAGTTCAGGCTGACGCTGAATTAGATGTAGGCTCCTGAGTGAAGGTACTGCTCATGCCATACCGGCTGTATGCTGAATAAAGTACTCCCAGCCATTGCATTGGGCAGCAAATAAGCTCGCTCGTCTCTCCAGCATTTCTTCAGGCGTAAAAACGCTACAATAGTATATGTTTCCACATTGAAAAGTGACAACTTAATGTCCTATTCGCTCGGGACTAGTATTACCAAGTGCACAGGTCAATCTATTAGATTTTAACCTGGTGAAATAAATGACAAGGCACAATTTATTTATTTATTTTTTTAAATCAATCTAACTGGACATCCATTCTATGCCTCACACATAGTCTGCATACACACGCACGCATGCACGGACACACACACACACACACACTCCCCTCTTCTTTTCATCGCAACACACTCTTAAGAGACACACACTTCAGGATAGATACTGTACATCTGGAGATAAGTCAGTAGATTCGAGTAAAATCGCAGGTGTCGCGTATCCTATGCGAATGCGTCACATAAAATTCGGATGTGAGGGGGTAATCACACGAGGTTCCCAGGTAATCCTAATCCCCTGCGAATAGTTTTGTTTCATGTTGTGAAATTTTAATGATAAAATATTATTTCATATGTCTTAAATAAGCTGACCTCATTAGGTCACAACAACTGTTGGAGTTAGATGCATGCAATGGGCTTCTCTGGTTAGTTATTATTAAATAAATAAGCGATTACACTGCATTCGGCTAGAGAGTAACATAATGTACATAATTTGTTTTGTATTGCTTTTTACCTTTTCTTCTCGAAACGCTGACAAAGTCATCCAACTCCCTGTCGATTTTTAGAAAATTAAGGAAATTCTCCATTTTGCAACACAGTGTATCGCGCACCTAAACAGGTGGCCTGTTGAATCTGCTGGGAAAGACCGGGGGTGGGGCCAGGTTTATTAAATAATAATAATAATAATAATAATAATAATAATAATAATAAATCGCTGATTAGCACCAATTATCACAAGATTTAAATGCAAATAGTCCTTATTAAATCGGTTGTACCTCGAACCTTCTACATTTGATATCTAGAGAATCACTATAAGCATGCAGTTAAGGCAATTTGAAGTATTACACTTATAATAAATAAAACAATAAAATAAAATTAGATTTTTTTTTTTAAAAAAAAACAATATACAATAATAATCGTTAAGACGTACCTGGGACCTTCCTGTTCCTGTTCTAAAAGAAGTCTGTGTACAAACCTGTGGGAATAGATATGTAAAAGTGTGTGCACTGATTATGAGTTTGTGGGTATGGATTACAAAATCTGAGTGCACAGGTAGTTAAACTGAGGTAACAGTTTAGGAATTTGTGGGAACAGATTCTTAAACTAATTGATAAACTGAGGGAACAGTTAAAAAAATTGTGGGAACGGATTATAAACTGAGGATATGAATTGCAAAACCGTTGCCACAGACTGTTTTTTTTTTTTCTCCTCTAGGTGACTTCCAGGGCTCCGTAGTTTACTGAACAGAATAAAACAGACTGTGAATAGATTCTTAATGGTTCTGTTCACCATCCAGTCCAGTAGGGGGCAGTGAAACACCCAACTAAAAGACAAAGGAGAAGAAGAGCTGAAGACGTTGTGCCACTTGGACGGCCTAGTTATCCAGCTAAGCTAAAACAATCTCTACATTTAGCTGTTTCTACCTGCAGTTTTACAGAGAATCTTAAATCAGTTCAATTAAAAACAGCATTTGGAGAGGATTAACTCACTGATCCTGAGGTAAGTTAAAGTCTAAACACTTACTGACTGGATCCTACATAGAGCTCTGTTTAGGTAATAGTGTCTGTAGTACCAGAAAATAATAATAATAATAATAATAATAATAAAACATTTAATTATAATTATTAAATAAAATTAAATAAGTCATTATATATTGCTATTGTACAATGTTTTGTGTTTTCATGATGCTGAATTCAATTTACTTTCCTTAGCCAAAGATAAAGAAGAACAAAAGACAAATTCTTTGTACTATGACCAGTCGAGAAGAAACTCAGACAGACCTTCACCACTGCTTAGTGTGTGGAAAGAGTTTTAGTCAAGGAAAGTATCTCACAGCACACCAGCGCATCCACAGACAAGACAAACCGCATCAGTGCTCACAGTGTGGAAAGAGTTTTAATTATAATTATCTTCTACAACAACATCAGCGCACTCATACAGGAGAGAAGAAGCCACATCAGTGCTCACAGTGTGGAAGGGGTTATAATCGAAAGCATGCTCTTAAGCAACATCAGCGCATTCACACTGGAGACAAACCATTTTACTGTTCACAGTGTGGAAAGAGTTTTACTCAAAAGTGTTTACTCAAGCAACATCAGCGCATTCACACTGGAGACAAACCATTTTACTGTTCACAGTGTGGAAAGAGTTTTGCTCAAAGCAGCACTCTTCTGCAACATCAGCGTATTCACACTGGGGAGAAGCCGTATTACTGCTCAGAGTGTGGGAAGAGTTTTAGTAATTTGAAGAATTTCCAACAACATCGGCGCATTCACACAGGAGACAAACCGTTTCACTGTTTACAGTGTGGAAAGAGTTTTACTCAAAGCAGCACTCTTCTGCAACATCAGCATATTCACACTGGAGAGAAGCCGTATTACTGCTCCGTGTGTGGAAAGAATTTTTCTCGAATCAGCATTTTTAATAAGCATCTACGTACGCATACTGAAGGAGAGGAAAAAAGTATTCTGAAGGTACAGATGAAGCACCTTTAAACAGTCGGCTGATCTATGAAAGGACCTTGAACTATCCGTGACAATTCCTTGAATTGTCTGTGCATGGAACGTGATCCCCCGCGATGATGCAGTTCTTCACTTCAGATAAAATTGCAAATACCAGATCTTTACCATTTACCTCTGTTTTAGATCTCTTCGCCTCTTCTCCTTGCCAAGCTGTTTTTCATCAGTTTGAACCAGTTTCTCTCTTTACCCTAAGTGAAATAATCAAGCACTGAGGCCATCTTTTTGTCCTTTTGACACCATTCCACCACGCCTTTGCAAGGATGTCTTGAATTCTTTCGGACCATATGTTGTGGACTTAATTCAGTCATAAAAGAAGAACCGTGCCTTCCGTAACAAAATCTTTATGCACGACAATGCACCATCTAATGCTGCAAAGAATACCTCTGTGTCATTGACTGCTATAGGCATAAAAGATCATGGTGTGGCCACCATCCTCCCCTGACCTCAAACCCAAAACCTTTGGAGCATCCTCAAGCAAAAGATCTATGAGGGTGGGAGGCGGATTGCATCAAAACAGCAGCTCTGGGAGGCTATTCTGACATTCTGCATAGGAATTCAAGCAGTAACTGTCCAAAAACTCACAAGTTCAATGGATGCAAGGATTGTGAAGGTGATATTAAAGAATGTTAAGTTGTAACATGCCCTGTTAGGATGTTTTTGATTAAAATAGCTTTTAATTTCAGTAAATATGACCTCCTAAAGCTGCAAATTCAACAAAAGACCATTTTCAGTTACTTACAGCCTATAAAATGTTTTAACTCTGTTGTGCATAATAATTTGGAACAGTGCATTTTCAGTTTTTTTTTTTTAAATAAATATTATCAATAGGACGTTTGTTCAATAAAATTCTAATTATACACTAATGGTTGATAATTAGAAAATTTGCATTGATTAATTATGAAAATCAGAGAAAGATATCATTTGCGTAATAATTTGGAACGTAGTGTATGCTTTAATGCCCAGACCTTTCATGCATACGACATCAGGCCACTGCCACTCTCATATACTTTCAAAATAATAATATAAATACATTTGAATGTTAGCCGAATTGTATTTTAATTCCGCACCAGTATATCTTACATAAATAAATAACTCAGCTAAGTATGAGTTATGCACACTAAAAAATTTGGGGTTATTTTTACTACCAAAATGCTGGGTTGCCTCTGTTGGGTGATTTTTCTGGGTTATTTACTGTGAATTGGGTTCTTTTTGTTCAACCCAGCTTTGCTGTGGTCCGTTTTTCGTACGTCGCTTGACACATTCGAGATGAACTAATTGGCTAATTACGATCTGGCTAAGTCGGTTCTTCGAGCTCACCTGTTGTTGATGATTAATATAGCTGGATTAAGTTGTCTGGGATTATTGCGAGCTCGTGCGTTGGTTTAAAAGGCGATATGCATTGACAGTAGAAACACTGATTACAAGCCCTCCGATTGGTTGACAAAATGGAAAAAGAGCAGCTCCACGTTTTTTTGTAACATGTTTTATGCGCTGAAATGCCCCCCTGCCATGGATTGCACCCCCCTACATAATCGCTATCAAATATTATATTAGAACATAAATTCATAGGTTAATGCTTTACAAATTACATGAGACAATAAAATAAAATAAGCAATCTGACTTCACCGCTGATGAAGGTGCTTTCTCCCCGTGCATTTAGGAGGAAATCTAAATGTTAAATTCAAGGTCTGTATACACACTTTTACTCACTTAAGTCACTTATGACTAAATTAGTTCACTGTATGTAACATTGCTAATGTTACACTCAACCTTACAGCCTGGTCTGTGCTATAGCATGCTAGTTTATCTGACAATGGCTGCTAGCTAGCCAAACCAAAGATCCCACCTGTGTATGAAAGAAACTGCAAAAATGTCTGAGCTTTTTAGCTTTTTTTGTAGAATAATTGCAGGGTGTATGAAGGTGGTGAAGTGATGAATGAAAGCTAAACTGTTAACTGTAGTGCCAGCATGATGCTAGCATTTAGCTAGCTTGCTAGCGTTAGCAAACACATTAACATTATAACTTTATAAATTTCACTGCTTGGGACACTAAAAAGCTGGGGTGGTACAAAACACTAAGGTTGGAACCAACACTGTGGAATATCAGAAAATACATCCTAATGTTAAGAGATAATGACCAGCACTGCTCCCAGGCATTAGTGCTTTTGAGTAATAGTATCGTAATGATGCCGCTGTTAAACCTGTTCTGTATTATCAGATTTTGTTCTTTTGAAAAATAAACATAATTTTAAAAAACTGTATATACTGATTTTACTCATGAGGTATTCTGGTTTTACCGCCACGCCTCACGGTGGCGACATTTGGGTTTGTGCGTTTGCTGGCTTCTACCGCCGATTGATGCTATATAGAGTAACTACAGACTGATTCCTCGGGCATCAGTTCATTCTCTGCAGAATAAATGAGCGCTTCGTTAGAGCTGCACATAGTAGCGGATAAAATCAAGTGAAACATTGTAGTAAAACGAATTCATAATCACAGTATTAAAATTACAGTACAAATGTAGAATTTAAATTAAATTAAATCTTATTGGGATCGAATTTAAGCAAAGTAAACGTTAACACAGCATGCCTTTAGTTTTTATCATGTGTAATTAGAAAAGCTACGCATGTATGTTTTTTGTCATCTTATATTTTGTGTTCTTTAAATTTGTAGTACATTTATTAATTGAAATAAACGAAAATAAATTACCATAAAAATTAAAACATTGTCAGGATGTGCTACTGCGTCAGCAGATTTCGATATGTTTTTGCGTTATTATAAGAATTGAATGCAGTAGGCTGTTATGATCATCATAATGTTCTTTAATAAATAATAAAAACATTTTAACAAATTACATTTTCACATCTCAGAACCCCCGTTGCACTGTACGACCGCCGGCAAAAACCTTATAAAGTACAAGTGAAACATTAAACGAATTTATCATCACAGTACTAAAATTACAGTACAAATTTAGAACTTACCAGTTCTCGGTAAGTTATAGTTTGGCTTCAGAAATGAACTAATGCTCATATACGAGTGTTATATTGCTTAACTTATTGGTTTGAAAAGTAAATTCTCAGTTGATTTAATGCAGACGATAATACAGACAGACAGTTGATTTATTGCAGACGATAATACAGCCTGAACAAGCTGTTGAGAGAGCTGTAGAAGGAATTACAGTCCAACAGCTTTAGAATAATGTTTGGTCATGTGTATATTTGCAATTGCAAAAATGTCTGATACTTTGGGGGAAACAGAATTAAACTGTTCCATCTTTAATAGTTTTTAAAATCGATATTTTAATATAAAAAGACCAGATAGAGACTGATAAGCAGCTGGTGTTATCTGTGTATTTTAATGACCTTTAAGCAAAATTAAAACATGTATTCACCTGTTTTATACAAATTACTGTATTACCTTTGACTAGTTTTGGAAGAAAACATTTTATTTTTAAAGTCATGTGTGTGTGTTTTAATTGTTGGGGTATTTAAAAAAAACATTTACTTGAACCAACTACTTCAATGGGCAAAAAAATGGGGAACAACTTTTAAATAGTCAAAGAGTTGGGATAATAATAATAATTACAATAATTAATATTATTACTGGTCATAGAAACAAATGAAAACAACAGTTAAACACTTGATCATATGTATCTGTGCTAGTTAGTGTTTGTGATTATGTGACCCATAATCATTTTTTTCTCAGTATTAAAATTTTTGGAGTTTTAAGAACTCCATCAAAAGATCAAAGACAAACTTAGAAGGAGTGGAAGGTAAGAAACCTCAATGGAGAATACTGACTATTCAATTTAATTCAGTTTTTTTTGTATAGCACTTTTACATTTACATTTAGGCATTTTGGCAGACGCTCTTATCCAGAGCAACTTACATTTTATTTTATCTTATTACACATCTGAGCAGTTAAGGGTTAAGGGCCTTGCTCAAGGGCCCAACAGTGGCAACTTGGTGGTTGTGGGGTTTAACCCTGGGATCTTCCGAACCGTAGTCCAATGCCTTAACCACTGAGCTACCCCTGGCCCCAGGGGATTGAATACTCTACGTCCATGAGTCCCCCAGATCTCTTCCTTTACCTATGGCAAATCTATTTATAAAAATGCTTAGCTAAATAAATAGGTTTTTAGCCTGGACTTAAACACTGAGCATCCTTTGATCGAAGTAGGCGTGGCGGATCGTAAGACACTAGCAGTTCGCTCAGGTACTGTGGCGCGAGACCATTTAATGCTTTATATGTCAAGAGTAGTATTTTAAAATTAATGCGAAATTTCACAGGGAGCCAATGGAGTGAAGATAAGATAGGGGTGATGTGCTCCGACTTCCTGTTGCTGACGTAGCTTCCTGTTTTCGTATCGTTGCCGCGAAAGTTTGCGTTTGTGTTAGCGTTTAAATTACATACTTTTTTTCATTTATACAATAATAATATTAATAGCAACTAGTTTTTACATCTCACACTATTTGGCTTCGCCTTTTTCTGCGCTTTTTGGAGAACGCGCGAGTTTCTTTTTCTAAAAACAACAAACGGAATTCAGCTCCAAACAACTACAACTCCGACTCAGGTACGTTATCATGTCCAATATTCAGCTTGTTCAGTGTGTGGAGTGCAGGATGTTTAGACATTCTTCCTCCGTCGTTAGCGGTAATTTTATTTGTGATAGGTGTGTGTTAGTGAGCACTCTGACGGAGAAGATATCAGCGTTAGAGGAGCGCATCCAGACTTTATAGAGGGTTAGAGAGTGTGAAAGCAGTGTTATTCCTGTAGCGGACAGTCTGGGTGCCGCAGGCGGAGATAACCAGCCCCCGACTCCGGCATTAGAGCCCTCACAGCGAGGGGCGAGTGGGTGACGACTCGGCGGCATACTCGTTCAGCCAAAGCTAACGCTAAGGCTAGCCCACCGGAGCACACCTCTTCTGCGCTTCACGTGTCCAACAGGTTTGCTCTCCTCAGTGATGCACCCACTGAGAAACCTGAAAGAGCTCTGGTTATAGGAGACTCTATAATGAGACACGTGAAATTAGCTAGACCTTTAGGGGCACCAGCGGCAGTGGTTAGGTGTATCCCGGGAGCCAGAGCACCGGACATAGCAGGTAATCTTAGGGCTCTAGGACAGCACAGGTTCTCCAAGATAGTAGTACATGCTGGAGCTAACGATATACGCCTTCGTCAGTCAGAGGTTAGTAAGAATAACTTTATAGAGGTGTTTAAATTAGCGAAGGCGATGTCCGATGGAGTAGTATGCTCTGGTCCCATCCCAATGAGACGTGGTGACCTAACTTACAGCAGGTTATGGTCGCTGAAGCGCTGGATGTCCAGGTGGTGCTCCGAAAACAACGTGGGCTTTATTGATAATTGGAAGACCTTTGAGGGCAAAGCTGGCCTGTTAGGGCGTTACGGTGTCCATCCCACTCGGGAAGGTGCTGCTCTCATTTCTTGTAGTATAGCTCATAGTCTTAGAAAAGGCCTAGTTAATCGGTGACAATCCAGAGCCCAGGCCAGGGAGCAGACAGACAGGCTAAACCAACCGTCTGCTAGCTGCATAGAGTCGTCACTCAGGGTTCACTCTATTGAGACTGTGTCTGTTCCCCGAGCTAAAATCAAATTTAGAAAGACTCAGAAAGTCCGTTTTAGTAATTTAATTAACATAAAGACCACAAACTTGGATCAGACTGAATGCGCAGCCGGCACCTCTGATCTGAAGCTAGGACTGTTAAATATTAGATCTCTTGCATCTAAAGCAGTTATAGTTAATGAAATTATCACAGATCAGGAGTTTGATATACTCTGTTTAACAGAAACCTGGATTAAACAGGACGAGTATGTAGCTCTAAATGAAGCTAGTCCTCCTGGATACAGCTACATACACCAGCCTCGGTTAACTGGTAGAGGAGGAGCCGTCGCAGTTATTCACAATGATAATTTGACCATTGTACAAAAACATGGACACAAATTTAATTCATTTGAAATTCTTTATAGTAACATAAGTGTATTTAACTACAGTGGTTAATCAATCGGAATGTAGGTCCTACCGTCGCCGTGCTCGGCGGTACCGTTTGGCTTTGTGCGTTTGCTGGCTTTTACCGTTGAGTGGCGCTATATAACTACAGGCTGACGCCTCATGCCTTAGTTCATTCTCTGCTGGATTAATGAGACACAGAGTTTTAGAACTGCAGGTAGTAGCGGATAAAATCAAGTAAAACATTGTAGTTAAACAAATTTATAATCACACAACTAAAATGACGATACAAATGTAGAATTTTAATTAAATTAAATCTTATTAGGATCAAATTTAAACAAAATAAATGTTAACACAGTGAGCCTTTAAATTTTATCACGTGTAATTAGAAAAGACACGTGTAGGGTTTTGTGTCGTCTTATATCTTGTGTTCTTTAAATTTATAGTAGATTTATTAACTAAAATAAATGACCATTAAATTAAAACAGTGTTAGGACGTTCTACTGCGTCAGCAGATGTCGGTCTTTCAGCCCCGCTTGTGTTTTTGCGTTATTATAAGAATGAAATGCTGTAGACTGTTATGATTTGTAACGGGTTCGACCCATGTTACTCAAACAACTCAGTTCAGGTGTAAGTAAATGGATAGAAAGTAATTGTCTGTGCTGTTTGGGGGAGGGACGTGCTAATGATTTGGTCGGCTCTGTGTGTGTGTGTGTGTGTGTGAGTGTGAGAGAGAGAGGGGTGTCGCGGTCGTTTTCAGTGAAACAAAGGCTCAGCTGAAAAATGTTAGGCACATCAGTCACTTAACCCCCAATAAAAGGTATTTGAGTGTTATGATAGTTGTAATATAACAGATGCGCACTGAATACTAAACCTAAACCAGGCACGGAGATTAATGAACCAAGATAGCCCCCATACCTGTTTTAAAAAAAAATACCAAAGAATATTATTGTGTATAGACTGATTAAAAACAATGCAATTTATGCTATCATAAGGAAAATAACAAGTTCTTCCATTCCAATGATTAAAAAAGGTAACAATGTCAACTTTAGAATCTAGAATCCAGGAGATTAAAATTACACAAATTGAAATCACTGAAAGTCAGCCTCAGATTCAAGAGGTTTTTAAAGTGGGGAGAAGTGCATTTCAGTTCCTCTGAATGTATAGGTGAGAACAGCCGATTCACACCTGGGGAGGGTGAATCATTTGTATTTGAATGTTGTCTGGCATTGTAAAGCACTATAGTGACACTAAAAGAACAACCCAGGATTAATAGGAATTCTTATACTGCATAAACATTATTTAGCACAAAAAAATTCCTCGCGCTCGGGAAAACTATGCGTGCGGTTGAGCGCTTTTTAGACTATAGGAAATTCAATCGGAGCGTTTTTATTTAGACTATTAAAAAAATAACCTGCGTCTATTTTTAGGCATGCCAGCTGCCACTTTTTAGTTAGAAGTTTTCAATACAAAGCTTATAATGCCCACATGACATGACGGAATAAGCCACGGCTGGTGATGATCGGGGTTTGTTGGGTTACAGTGGATTTTACTACGCGGTGTGAGTGCAATGGCCATCCGTCTGCTCGCGCTGACTCTGCTCTCCGCGGATGGCCGTACCGCCCCCTCCCTCCTCTCGCTCCTTTGAAGTCCGTGGGGCGCGTTCCATTTGCCCTGCTTGCATGCCGCACTTCCGCGTTGTTGCACGCGCGCTGCATACACAGCGCATAGTAAAATCCACTTTAACCCAACAAACCCCGAGTATTTTATAGCGCGGGGTGCAAGCCCAGGCAACGATAGCAACGATAGCTCACCAGTCATGTGTAATTCTGCGGTCCCGCTGCTTCGCATGTCTGAAGGGGAGGCCGCCTAACTAGTGAGCGAGGAGCGATATTGATTTGGGCGCACGCCGTGACAGGCTGAAAAAACTATGTCAGATTAATGTGCAAAAACTATATAATAAAACTATATAGGACTACATGCCTTTATAAGACTCAACTTTTATTTAAGCGCACTCACAATAACGAAAAAACGTTGTGATTTTGTAAGTGTTGTGATTTTGTAAGTGTTGTAAGCTGCGCTGCTCTGTATTGTTTTTGGTGAACTTGAGCGCGTCAGAAAATGAACGCAAACGTTTTTTTAAATGGTCAGAGTCAGTCTGCTTGCTGTTTTCCCGACGCGTTCATAATCATTAGTCTACTTCTGCCGGTGCGCTCTGGAAAACTCAATGCATGCGGCTGAGCGCTGATTAAAACTATGGAGTAAATTAAAGAGGAGAATTACGATGCCGAATCGAAGTCCTGAGCCCAAACCTCATTTAAATTAAATTAACAAATATTATAAGTAAAAAAACAATAGCCCATGTTTAGGAACCGTTTATAAGTTCTTTCCGACATGAGTTGGCCCGGTGTTATGAGCAGAGCGCCGGGAGATTTCCTGAAGCTCCGAAATCACTGGGCATGTTTTCTAAATAGCCGCTATCTTTAATAACTGATGGAGGTTTTGAGCTGTATACACACGCATTCCTGCCTAAACAACTCTAAAAACTACACCTGTAACACAATAAACAGTAATATTTCAAACATTCTGCAGGCTGATATTTGGAGAAAGGAAAGAATAATGAATAAACCAGTTGTTGGGTCAAAATAACCCAACCAGGTGTTCATTTGTAAACTACATCTCATATGATCCAACATGAGCAACCCAACAATGTGTTTAAAGTACCTGAAATAATCCAGAACTTAAATAACAATAAACCGATACAGAGATACGCTGTATAACGGTCAATGTTGTATTTACGGCAACGAGCGAAAATGTCACTTTGCGCCACCTGGCGGCCATTTTACGAATTACTTTGAAATGCAACTGATTTATTTTGGCCGCTGACGTTTTTACGCGGCGGTGAGCGCGACGGTAATAACCATTCCAATTGATCAACTACTGTATATTAAGTCAGCTCAGTCGATCCCGCTAATTGTCATTTACAGACCTCCAGGGCCGTACTCGGAATTTCTTAGTGAATTTGCAGATTTCCTCTCAAACCTAGTCGTTTCTGTAGACAAAGTGTTAATTGCTGGAGATTTTAATATTCATTTTGAAAACCCAGAAGACCCTCTGAGAACTGCATTTATGTCTATACTGGACTCGTTAGGAGTAAATCAGTGTGTAGTAGGACCCACTCATAAAGCAGGTCACACTTTAGATTTAATAATATTATTTGGATTAAGTATAAGAAATTTATTCACAATACCACTATCTGAAGTTATCTCAGATCACTATCTTGACTTAATTCAAGTGTGTCACAATAATAATGTACACACAGCACCGCGCTATCGTATGAAACATACATTCACATCAACTACCAAACAGAGTTTTATCAGTAATCTCCCAGAGTTCCCAACTTCGATTAGATCACCGTCTGACCCCACAGAACTCGATCAGGCGACTGAATATTTAGAGTCGACATTTCGCTATACCTTAGATAATGTAGCTCCAGTCAAAAGAAAAATTATTAGAGATAAGAAACTTGCTCCCTGGTATAACGATCACATGCGCACTTTAAAACAGACCGCTCGGAAATTAGAACGTAAATGGCGTCAAACTAAATTACTAGTATTTCAAATAGCATGGAAGGAGAGCATCCTGAACTATAGAAAAGCTCTTAGTGTAGCTAGATCAACATATCTCTCCACTCTTATAGAAAATAACAAAAATAATTAGATTAGATAATTAGATAACTAGATTCTTATTTAATGCTGTAGCCAAATTAACCAGAAATAAGACCACTGCAGAAATCTCCACAACAACATCATGCAATAGTGAGGACTTCATGAACTTTTTTAATAATAAAATTGTAAATATTAGGCATAAAATTGAGGTTTTAAAACCGAACAATGTAATTGATGCAGATGTTAATCTAGCCATGTCAGACCAGAACCTAGAATACTTTACTCCCCTTGAAGAGAATGAACTAATTTCACTCATCTCTTCTTCAAATTCATCAACCTGTATATTAGATCCTGTACCGACACATTTTCTTAAACAGATAGTACCAGCAATAATAGAACCCCTGTTAAGAATAATTAATTCTTCACTCAGCATTGGATATGTTCCAAAATCTTTTAAATTAGCAGTTATCAAACCAATAATTAAGAAACCTGACCTCGACCCCTGTCAGCTGTCCAGTTACAGACCAATATCAAACCTCCCCTTTATCTCTAAGATCCTGGAAAAGATAGTAGCGGAGCAGCTATGCTCATATATACATAGAAATGGCATACATGAACTGTATCAGTCAGGATTTAGGCCTCATCACAGTACAGAGACAGCGCTCGTTAAAGTAGTAAATGACATTCTATTGGCCTCTGATCAGGGTTGTGTAACTATGCTTGTATTACTTGACCTCAGTGCAGCTTTTGACACCGTTGATCACGCTATTCTTCTTCACAGATTAGAAAATGTAGTGGGAATTAAGGGTACAGCCCTCTCCTGGCTCAGATCCTATCTGACCCATCGTTATCAGTATGTAGACTTAAATGGTGATTATTCTGCATGTTCTCTAGTGGAGTTTGGCGTTCCGCAGGGTTCAGTTTTAGGTCCACTGCTTTTTTCCCTTTACATGCTTCCTCTGGGCAACATAATCCGTAAGCATGGTATTAGTTTTCATTGTTATGCTGACGATACACAGTTATATGTCTCAGCAAAACCTGATGAGAAAAAACAGCTTACTAAAATTGAGCAATGTGTGCAGGACATAAGAAATTGGATGCTAATTAACTTCCTTCTGCTAAATCCGGATAAGACAGAAGTTCTAGTCATAGGACCGCATACAGCTAGGAGTAAAATTTTAGATCACACCGTAACTTTAGATGGCCTTTCTGTTCCATCAAATGCAACAGTGAAAGACCTTGGTGTGATTATTGATTCCAGCCTTTCATTTGAAGCACATGTAGATAATATTACCAGGATAGCATTCTTTCACCTCAGAAATATTGCCAGAATAAGAAATTTATTGTCGCTAAACGACGCAGAAAAACTAGTTCATGCTTTTATCACCTCTAGGTTGGACTATTGTAATGCCTTACTGTCTGGTTGTTCAGCTAGATGCATAAATAAGCTTCAGCTAGTCCAGAATGCAGCAGCGAGAGTCCTCACCAGAACCAGAAGATATGAGCACATCACCCCTATCTTATCTTCACTCCATTGGCTCCCTGTGAAATTTCGCATTGATTTTAAAATACTACTCTTGACATATAAAGCATTAAATGGTCTCGCGCCGCAGTACCTGAGCGAACTGCTAGTGTCTTACGATCCGCCACGCCTACTTCGATCAAAGGATGCAGGCTGCTTGTCAGTACCGCGTATTATGAAAAATACAGCTGGGGGCAGAGCTTTTTCTTACAAAGCCCCAAAGTTATGGAATAGTCTTCCAAATAGTGTTCGGGACTCAGACACAGTCTCAGTGTTTAAGTCCAGGCTAAAAACCTATTTATTTAGCCAAGCATTTTTATAAATAGATTTTCCATAGGTAAAGGAGCAGATCTGGGGGACTCATGGACGTAGAGTATTATGGTGAACTGGTATGTTTGGATGCTGTCTTCCTCACTCTCATTGATCACTCAGGTTTGCTGACGGTGAGGTGATTGTTTGCTTTACATGTCAGGAAGCCCTCATGTTTGTGTTTCCTTCTGGCTCTCCCTTTTAGTTATGCTGTCATAGTTAGTCCTGCCGGAGTCTCTGCTTGCACTCTACAGTTAATATACATTCACATTATACATTGTGTGACTGTGACCATACCTAACTGCCATCTCTCCTCTTCTTCTCTTTCCCCCCCTCTTTCTTTTTCCTCTCTCCTCCTGTCCCCCCCTTTTACTCTTTCTCTCTCTCTCTCTTTTGAGCTACACATGTCGTTCCTGAGCTGCCAGTGATCCAGACTCCCTCTGCCCTCCGGACCTGTCTGACCCATCCTGGTGCCCCGCTTCTGGCTGAAGATCTCGTCACATGGATGCCCCGTGTGTCTCTCTGGGATGCGTCTGGTGTCTGGGAATGATTCTCTCTACCTAGAAAATGGTTCTCGCCTTGACTGGTGTTGGCAACTGTTTCTCTGGGGACTTGACAGTTCGATAGTTCATGACTGGAACTTCTTACAAGTCTACCTGGGTCTTCAATAACTACCTGGACTCCATATTAACATCAATTAACATCAGCTATTATAGCTGAACTGCCTCCCACCCTACACACTGTATAAATGCAGATCATTTACTGCTTTCTGTTTCACCCAAATGAGGATGGGTTCCCTGTTGAGTCTGGTTCCTCTCAAGGTTTCTTCCTATTACCATCTCAGGGAGTTTTTCCTTGCCACTGTCGCCCTCGGCTTGCTCACCAGGGACAAACTGACCATTTTGATTCATACAAATTCACATTTCATACAAACTTAAATAATTCTTTTGACTATGTAAAGCTGCTTTGCGGCAATGAAAATTGCTAAAAGCGTTATACAAATAAAATTGAATTGAATTGAATTGAATGTGCTCATATCTTCTGGTTCTGGTGAGGACTCTCGCTGCTGCATTCTGGACTAGCTGAAGCTTATTTATGCATCTAGCTGAACAACCAGACAGTAAGGCATTACAATAGTCCAACCTAGAGGTGATAAAAGCATGAACTAGTTTTTCTGCGTCGTTTAGCAACAATAAATTTCTTATTCTGGCAATATTTCTGAGGTGAAAGAATGCTATCCTGGTAATATTATCTACATGTGCTTCAAATGAAAGGCTGGAATCAATAATCACACCAAGGTCTTTCACTGTTGCATTTGATGGAACAGAAAGGCCATCTAAAGTTACGGTGTGATCTAAAATTTTACTCCTAGCTGTATGCGGTCCTATGACTAGAACTTCTGTCTTATCCGGATTTAGCAGAAGGAAGTTAATTAGCATCCAATTTCTTATGTCCTGCACACATTGCTCAATTTTAGTAAGCTGTTTTTTCTCATCAGGTTTTGCTGAGACATATAACTGTGTATTGTCAGCATAACAATGAAAACTAATACCATGCTTATGGATTATGTTGCCCAGAGGAAGCATGTAAAGGGAAAAAAGCAGTGGACCTAAAACTGAACCCTGCGGAACGCCAAACTCCACTAGAGAACATGCAGAATAATCACCATTTAAGTCTACATACTGATAACGATGGGTCAGATAGGATCTGAGCCAGGAGAGGGCTGTACCCTTAATTCCCACTACATTTTCTAATCTGTGAAGAAGAATAGCGTGATCAACGGTGTCAAAAGCTGCACTGAGGTCAAGTAATACAAGCATAGTTACACAACCCTGATCAGAGGCCAATAGAATGTCATTTACTACTTTAACGAGCGCTGTCTCTGTACTGTGATAAGGCCTAAATCCTGACTGATACAGTTCATGTATGCCATTTCTATGTATATATGAGCATAGCTGCTCCGCTACTATCTTTTCCAGGATCTTAGAGATAAAGGGGAGGTTTGACATTGGTCTGTAACTCGACAGCTGACAGGGGTCGAGGTCAGGTTTCTTAATTATTGGTTTGATAACTGCTAATTTAAAAGATTTTGGAACATATCCAATGCTGAGTGAAGAATTAATTATTCTCAACAGGGGTTCTATTATTGCTGGTACTATCTGTTTAAGAAAATGTGTCGGTACAGGATCTAATATACAGGTTGATGAATTTGAAGAAGAGATGAGTGAAATTAGTTCATTCTCTTCAAGGGGAGTAAAGTATTCTAGGTTCTGATCTGACATGGCCAGATTAACATCTGCATCAATTACATTGTTCGGTTTCAAAACCTCAATTTTATGCCTAATATTTACAATTTTATTATTAAAAAAGTTCATGAAGTCCTCACTATTGCATGATGTTGTTGTGGAGATTTCTGCAGTGGTCTTATTTCTGGTTAATTTGGCTACAGCATTAAATAAGAATCTAGTTATCTAATTATCTAATCTAATTATTTTTGTTATTTTCTATAAGAGTGGAGAGATATGTTGATCTAGCTACACTAAGAGCTTTTCTATAGTTCAGGATGCTCTCCTTCCATGCTATTTGAAATACTAGTAATTTAGTTTGACGCCATTTACGTTCTAATTTCCGAGCGGTCTGTTTTAAAGTGCGCATGTGATCGTTATACCAGGGAGCAAGTTTCTTATCTCTAATAATTTTTCTTTTGACTGGAGCTACATTATCTAAGGTATAGCGAAATGTCGACTCTAAATATTCAGTCGCCTGATCGAGTTCTGTGGGGTCAGACGGTGATCTAATCGAAGTTGGGAACTCTGGGAGATTACTGATAAAACTCTGTTTGGTAGTTGATGTGAATGTATGTTTCATACGGTAGCGCGGCGCTGTGTGTACATTATTATTGTGACACACTTGAATTAAGTCAAGATAGTGATCTGAGATAACTTCAGATAGTGGTATTGTGAATAAATTTCTTATACTTAATCCAAATAATATTATTAAATCTAAAGTGTGACCTGCTTTATGAGGGGGTCCTACTACACACTGATTTACTCCTACCGAGTCCAGTATAGACATAAATGCAGTTCTCAGAGGGTCTTCTGGGTTTTTAAAATGAATATTAAAATCTCCAGCAATTAACACTTTGTCTACAGAAACGACTAGACTTGAAAGGAAATCTGCAAATTCACTAAGAAATTCCGAGTACGGCCCTGGAGGTCTGTAAATGACAATTAGCGGGATCGACTGAGCTGACTTAATATAGTTAAATACACTTATGTTACTATAAAGAATTTCAAATGAATTAAATTTGTGTCCGTGTTTTTGTACAATAGTCAAATTATCATTGTGAATAACTGCGACGCCTCCTCCTCTACCAGTTAACCGAGGCTGGTGTATGTAGCTGTATCCAGGAGGACTAGCTTCATTTAGAGCTACATACTCGTCCTGTAATCCAGGTTTCTGTTAAACAGAGTATATCAAACTCCTGATCTGTGATAATTTCATTAACTATAACTGCTTTAGATGCGAGAGATCTAATATTTAACAGTCCTAGCTTCAGACCAGAGGTGCCGGCTGCGCATTCAGTCTGATCCAAGTTTGTGGTCTTTATGTTAATTAAATTACTAAAACAGACTTTCTGAGTCTTTCTAAATTTGATTTTAGCTCGGGGAACAGACACAGTCTCAATAGAGTGAACCCTGAGTGACGACTCTATGCAGCTAGCAGACGGTTGGTTTAGCCTGTCTGTCTGCTCCCTGGCCTGGGCTCTGGATTGTCACCGATTAACTAAGCCTTTTCTAAGACTATGAGCTATACTACAAGAAATGAGGGCAGCACCTTCCCGAGTGGGATGGACACCGTCCCGCCCTAACAGGCCAGCTTTGCCCTCAAAGGTCTTCCAATTATCAATAAAGCCCACGTTGTTTTCGCAGCACCACCTGGACATCCAGCGGTTCAGCGACCATAACCTGCTGTAAGTTATGTCACCACGTCTCATTGGGATGGGACCAGAGCATACTACTCCATACTACTACATCTGAGCCGTTGAGGGTTAAGGGCCTTGCTCAAGGGCCCAACAGTGGCAACTGGGTGGTTGTGGGGTTTGAACCTGGGATGTTCTGAACCGTAGTCCAATGCCTTAACCACTGAGCTTGCCCTGAACATGTGGATTAACAAACCGAGATGCGTTTTTCTTTGCCCCACCCCTGTAAAAATGGCATATTCAGAGAATGGCCTGTTGGTGAGAGGTTGTTCATAGACCACTGACGTTCTACCTATTCTAAAATTGACATTCTTCCTGTTTTTTAATCCCTGGAATGAATATGATATGATATAGATATGGAGAATTTCTTTATCAGAAAAAAAATGCAGTGTATTGTTTTTTTTAATCACTTTAAACACAACCCATTCTTTTTATGCTACTTAAAATGAATAAATTCATAAATAAATAAATAAAACTAGTGATTGCATTATGTTTCATGACATCCTTAAATTGCCTAAGTTACCTTTGTTTACTGCAGTATATTTGAGAATGAATGGAAATGTGTCAATGTTTTTTGGTGTTAATGTTATGGCTGATAAAGGTATGTTGTCAAAGTATTTGTGGACATCTAATTGGATTTCATTATACCTTGGATAATGTAGCACCAGTTAAAAAAATTTTATTAGAGATAAAAAACCCGCTCCCTGTGTAAGGGACCACCACCAGAGGTCGCTGTTTGTTAGTTGTGCTAGTTAGTTAGTTGTTTTTGTTGGCTGACTCAGTTTCTCAGAAGGCACCTCGGTCAGGTGATGCGAGTGCACACCTGAGCCGAGGTAGCCATTAATCTAACTATAAATAGCTGTTCAGTCTGGGAAACTGGGTTGAGCATTTTTGGTTTCACTACTGTCATTTGTGTGGGTATTTCAAATTCAAATTCAAATTTTATTTGTCACATACACAGTCATACACAGTACGATATGCAGTGAAATGCTTATACGACCGCCGGTGACCTTAAAAAGAAAATAAAAAACAATATATAAGGAATAAATATTAATAAAGAAATAAAATACAAAGGAAAATAAATGTAACTAGCAAAATTAACAACTGTACAAATAAGGCCATGTAAAAATATCACAAAAATAGAATATAGGAATATGGGAGGGGGGGATATATATATATATATATATATATATAAAAAAAATTAATGTTTTAAAGTGGCATTGAAATGTCTTAAAGTGTCAGAGTGGCAAAGTGTCATTTGCAGTGGCAGGTAAACATGTATTGTATAAAGTGACATGTGCAATGGCTTCAGATATGTAAATATGTATTGCATGAATGTGTCCATGATTGTCCAGTCATTGTCAATGTTTAAAAGACATTACTCCTGTGTGGTGTGATGTGATTGAGAGACCTTATCGCCTGCGGGAAGAAGCTACTCCTCAGTCTCTCTGTGTTGGCCTTCAGGGAGCGGAATCGTTTCCCAGACCGCAACAGAGAAAACAGTCCATTGTTGGGATGGCTGAGGTCCTTCACAATCTTCCTGGCCTTGGTCCAGCACCGCTTGCTGTAGATCAAGTGCAGGTCAGGGAGCTCGGTGTGGATGATGCGCTCAGCTGATCGCACCACCCTCTGTAGAGCTCGTCTGTCCTGCATGGTGCTGTTTTCAAACCAGGTCGTAATGTTTCCCGTCAGGATGCTCTCTATGGTACAGGAGTAGAAATTCCTGAGCACCTTGGAGGGCAGTCTAAAGTCTCTCAAGCGTCTGAGGTGGTAGAGAGGCTCCCGGGCCTTTTTTACCACGGTGTTGATGTGACAGGACCATGACAGGTCCTGCGTGATGTGAACACCGAGGTATCGGAAGCTGTCCACTCTCTCCACTGGGTTCTCATTGATGATGGGGGTCTGGTAGTTCCTCTCCTGCTTTGTACTAAAGTCCACTATCAGCTCCTTTGTCTTGCTGACGTTCAGGAGGAGATTGTTCCTCTGGCACCAGTTCTCCAGATTTACAATCTCCTCTAGGTAAGCCGACTCATCATTGTTGGTGATCAGGCCCACCACGACAGTGTCGTCAGCAAACTTGATGATGGCGGTGGAGTTGGTAGTGGCCACGCAGTCGTGAGTGTACAAAGAGTACAGCAGGGCGCTTAGAACACAACCCTGGGGGGCTCCAGTGCTGAGAGTGAGTGAGGCTGAGACATGTCCGGCCATCCTTACTGCCTGTGGTCTGCCAGTCAGAAAATTGGAGATCCACTGACACATGGATGAGCTGAGTCCCAGGTGCCCCAGCTTGGTGGTGAGTGTGGAGGGAATTATGGTATTAAATGTAGAGCTGTAGTCGATGAAGAGCATTTTAACATAATTCCCTTTCCTAGTGTCCAGGAGAGTAAGTGTTTATTTTGTGTTTAGTTCTTTTAGTTTATATTTTGATTTATGTTCTGTTGACTTGGGCTCTCATATTGGGAATGTTTCTGTGTACTTAAGAGTAATCTTAACCATGTTTAGCTACAAGCCATGCCTAGTTGATTGCCATGTCTTTAACCCTAGTCCCGTCTCTCTCCCTGTCTCTAGTTTCTTCTGTCTCTAGTTTCCTTTCGTCTCTAGTCTCGTGTTTCTCCTGTCTCTAGTCTCTACGTGTCTCTCCTGTCTTTACGTGTCTCTACTTGTCTCCCCTAGTCTCTACGTGTGTTTTGTCATGTCCAGTTTCAGCTCCACTTTAGCTCCACCCACAGGAATTAAGGGTACAGCCCTCTCCTGGCTCAGATCCTATTTGACCGATCGTTATCAGTATGTAGACTTAAATAGTGAGTATTCTCCATGCTCTCTAGTGGAGTTTGGTGTTTCTGACATAAGAAATTAGATGCTAATGAACTTTATTTTGCTTAATCCTGATAAGACAGAAGTTCTAGTCATAGGACCGCATACAGCTAGAAGTAAGACTTTAGATGGGCTTTCTTTTCCATCAAATGCAACAGTAAAAGACCTCGGTGTGATTATAGATTCCAGCCTTCCATTTGAAGCTCATGTAGATGATATTACCAGGATAGCATTCTTTCACCTCAGAAATATTGCCAAGATAAGAAGTATATTGTCACTAAACAATGCAGAAAAACTAGTTCATGCTTTTATCACCTCTAGGTTGGACTATTGTAATGCCTTACTGTCTGGTTGTTCAACTAGATGCATAAATAAGCTTCAGCTAGTCCAGAATGCAGCAGCGAGAGTTCTCACTAGAACCAGAAGATATGAGCACATCAACCCTATCTTATCTTCACTGCATTGGCTCCCTGTGAAATTTCGCATCGATTTTAAAATATTACTTTTGACATATAAAGCATTAAATGGTCTTGCGCGGCAGTATCTGAGTGAACTGCTAGTGTCCTACGATCCACCATGCGTACTTCGATCAAAGGATTCAGGCTGCTTGTCAGTACCCCGTATTATGAAAACTACACCTGGGGGCAGAGCTTTTTCTTACAAAGCCTCAAAGTTATGGAATAGTCTTCCAAATAATGTTAGGGACTCAGACACAGTCTCAGTGTTTAAGTCCAGGCTAAAAACCTGTCTATTTAGCTGAGTTGGCTCCCATCCTAGGTCCTATAGTCTTAAATATTATAAATAGCAGCTTGGGTTCTGG
This sequence comes from Clarias gariepinus, assembly GCF_024256425.1. Taxonomy (NCBI): domain Eukaryota; kingdom Metazoa; phylum Chordata; class Actinopteri; order Siluriformes; family Clariidae; genus Clarias; species Clarias gariepinus. The sequence continues at coordinate 872,112 of NC_071100.1, read as the reverse complement.
GGTAGTACCCATACATTTTAAACATGCAGTTGTGCAGCCTTTGTTAAAAAAGCCTAATCTCGATCCGTCTGTGTTGTCTAATTACAGACCAATCTCTAAGCTACCATTTCTGTCTAAGATTCTGGACAAGGTAGTTAATAAGTTATCTTGGTGAGCATGGAATGCTTGAAGTCTTTCAGTCTGGTTTCAAGGCTCTTCACAGTACTGAAACAGCTCTGTTAAGAGTCTTAAATGATATTTATTGTATTACCGATTCTGGTAACTCTGTGATTCTTCTGCTGCTTGATTTAACAGCTGCCTTTGATACAGTAGACCATGACATTCTTCTGTCACGCTTAGAACACTGGGTGGGAATTAGGGGGACAGCTCTAGACTGGTTTAGGTCCTATCTTATCGATAGAACTTTTTCTGTTAGCCTTGGAGATCTTGAGTCATCATCAGCTCCTCTTACATTTGGTCCCACAGGGGTCTATCCTTGGAACCCTTCTTTTCTCGTTATATTTGTTGCCGCTCGGCTATATGCTGAGAAATCATGGCATCTCCTTTCACTGCTATGCAGATGACAGACAAATTTATCTCCCTTTAAAACAGAAGGAAGGCTACTCTGTCAAAGCAGTATTAACATGTCTAGACGATATTAAGGCATGGTTAGCCCAAACTTTTTAAAATTTTAATAATAAAAAGACAGAGGTTTTGGTATTTGGTCCTGGTGCCAGGGGTAAAGTTCCACCTCTGTAGTTAGGAGGTTTGGAAGGGTATGTTAAACCTACAAATCTAGGGGTTATTTTTGATCATGGCCTTAAATTTGACACACAGATTAGTGTTGTGATTCGATCCAGTTTCTTTTAGTTAAGGCAACTGGCAAAACTTAAACCTGTTTTGTCCTTTAAGCTGTTCGGAATAGCCATCCACGCCTTCATCACCAATGGCATTGTTTATTGTAATGCTCTGTATGTTGGGGTTTCTCAGACAGCATTACATCGGCTACAGCTGATCCAAAACTCTGCTGCTCGACTATTAATGTCTACACATAAAAGAACATATCGCTCCAGTTTTGGCTTCTCTTCATTGAGAATATGCCGTTGCTGAGCTGCCAGTGATCCAGACCCCCTCTGCCCTCCGGACCTCTCTGACCCATCCTTGTGCCTCGCTTCTGCTAGAAGATCTTGTCACATGGATGCCCTTTGTGTCTCTTTGGGGTTCTGGCCTTGACTGGTGTTGGCAACTGTTTCTCTGAGGACTTGACAGTTTGATAGATCAGAACTGGAACTTTTTACAAGTCTACCTGAGTTTTCAATAACTAACTGGACTCCACATTAATATCTATTAACATCAACTGTTATGCTAAACTGCCTGCCACCTAACACAGTATGAATGCAGATCAATTCTTGCTCTGTTTCACCCAAATGAGGATGGGTTCCCTGTTGAGTCTGGTTCCATCTCAGGGAGTTTTTCCTTGTCACTGTCGCCCTCGGCTCGTTCATCAGGGACAATCTGACCATTTTAATTCATACACATTCACATTCCATACAAACCTAAATAACTTTTTTGATTGTGTAAAGCTGCTTTGCGACAGTTACAATTGTTAAAAGCGGTATATAAATAAAATAAAATTGAATTGAATCATATAAATTTAGCAAAAATCTGTAAAATAATGGTGTTTCACTGCTAAACTTCTACTGCTGATCGTTTAATGAAGATGTTTAATTGTATAAATTTAGGAAAAATCTGTAAAATAACGTTTTATCTGCTAAACTTATACACTGTAAAAAAGTTCATAATTTTAAGGGGAAAATACCATATAAATGCAACAGAATCAAACCGTATTTTACAAAACTTGGGATAACCGTAAAATATACAGTAAAAAAAAAATTATTAGTAAGACCTTAAATTTAACAGTAACAGTTAAAAACATATGAAAATATGGTTTGTGTCACACCTGTACCACCACAGTCTGGGGGAGTAAGATCCGGTTCTCCGGACTATTGAGCCGCTGCTTTGTCCCCCCCTAGTGTGTCTATGTTGGTATGTTTTCTTATTACAAATTACGTTCACCTGTGTCTCTCCCCTGTGTGTCTCTATTTAAGCCAGCCGGACCTGTAGTGTTTTGTCTGTTCACTGTTGTCGCTATGTTTGTTTTGTATGTTTGCTACAAACACACTGTGTCTTCCTGTCTCCTCCTCAGGACTGAACAGAGTCTGCAGAGTCGGGGTAAGGCCTGTGTAAACAGGCAACAAGGTCAAGGTCACTGTCAAGACGCCAGCCAAGTGCAGCGTTGTTAGAATTATTTTATATATACAGTAAAGGAGTAATTTCTACTCTCTTGCTCTCTTCCTCATAGATCTGATATTAACGTGTTAAATCTTTCCTGCTGCTATCTTCCTGTCTCCTCTTGGATCTGCTCTTTAAGGTGTGAACGCTCCCACGCTCACCTTCCCATTCTCACTTTGTCTTTCTCCCCCTTTCCCATCTCCCCTCAACTCGAGCCAACATCTTGTGACCTGTCTCTGGACGGACACCTCTCTATCTTCCTCTCCTTTGATTCTTCAGGATCTCACCAGGACATTTACAATGGTTCATGTTCTTTGTAGTAACATATGTCTATGGCACAGGTGTTTGAACATTAAACAGAGACCTTTCTGACAGACAACGTGTGTGTGTTTGACTAAGTCTTTCCTGGTGCCAAAGAAGCTTACCGAAGCACAGCGGACAGACCGAGCAACTTGCCTCTTCTACTATGTAACTTTAGAAAAACAATCTGGGGGCTCATCTAACCTTATTTCTCCAGGAAGGTAAGTTAAGCATTATTTTTGCTATTGTTCTTCCTTCCTTGGTTAGAAAAGTTTTTGAACCAATAGTTCATTTTACGTAGTAAATTGGCGTATATTTGGGGTATATTTTGGAAAAAGAAACTTTATGCATGTTTATTTGTTTTGCAGCTGTAGCGATTTTGGTTAATTGAAATATATAGATCTATCTACACTACATGTTGTACGTTTACATCCTGGACCAGTGCACAAAGCCACTTTAATAACTTTGCACACCTACCTTCACAACTACACTACATGTTTACGTTTACATCCTGGACAAGTGCACAAAGACACTTTAATAACCTTAGCACAAAGACACTTTGTTCTATGCATATTTGCACACCCAGTACAGTATATTTCAATTTGTACAGTATATTTCTCAGTACAGTATATTTCTATTTTTATGTACATATTTCTATTTTTTTAATTTTTAGTTCTATTTTTCCTAGTTTAATTTAATTCTTCTATTTAATTTTTCTATCGTATTTCTTTTATTCATATTTATTTCTTATTTGTAAACTTTAATTCTCTTTTAGGGTCAGTGGCAGTCGTATAAGCATTTCGTACTGTGTATGACTGTGTATGTGACAAATAAAATTTGAAATTTAAGCTGGCCCTGGCGTAGAGGCGCGTGGTTAGAAAATAAATAAATTAATTGGTTATAGCCATATTCCTTAGAGTGTTCTTTGAAACAGGGAACGGCCTGCAGTTGCAGTTATACATGTGGGATGTGCATGAGTTTTATTGTCTCCCTGACGTAGAGGCGTGTGGACTCAGCCTGGCGCACCTGAGGTTCATTTTTCTAAGAGTGTTCTCAGAAACAGGGTAGATTGGCCGAATGCCTTATTAATTCACTATATTGGTATTTGATAAATATGTGGATAATCTCCAAAGGTGTAGAGGCACGTGAGATTTGAAATAGAATCCATATTTCTGGTAGTGTTATCAGAAACGCAGAGATATTGCACATTTTGATAATACACTTATAAATTACAGTATTCTTCAGTTTTAAATAGATTCTGATACACTGTTCGAACGTCACACCACCCGTAATTAAAAAAAAAAAAAAAGCTTAGTGTCCCCTTAACTTTGATAATCTTGGTTTGTTTACTAACTGTAACTTGCTAACAAAATGGGTAATGGTCTTTCCAAACAGTCTCTTACTCCTAATGATTGGATGTATAATCAAGGATTTGGAATTTTTGTTCAACCTTTCATTAACAATTTGGCTGGATGGACGGAGGGTTCTTTTTAGTGGAGACATTATCCAAGAAAAGGTTCATTTGACAATGCTGACATTATCACTGCTGATCTTTTAATTAATCAAGGTTATGGTGATCCACAGTGGGACAGTCAATATATGAAAAAAGCACTTACTACATGGCGTCATTTTGAAACCGAAGTGGGATGGTGAGTGCTCTAAAAATGTGATAGCTAAAAATGGTAAAGATAATATTCGTAAGTGTAAACTGACCACCAACTCCAAACCACTCATGCATGCTTTTCCTGTTCTCATTACTAAGGTGGAATCACCTATTGTCTCTGCTCCCCCTAGCTATTCTTCAACCACGGAGACACATAGCTCTCAAGATGGGGGCCATGGTATGGTAAAATCAAAAGGTGTTGCCTCTAACATGGCAGATAAGTCATTACAAAGGCCAAAGAACAATGATAGTACACCTAATTATGCATATCCCTTTGTTACATGTGGAGAAAAGAGATGGAATATTTCACCTCCAAGTCTATCTGATATCCACAATTTTTCTAGCCTTCCTAAACCATCTGATGTTCACTTTTGTGACCAACTTAAAAGCACAACACGTTATTCACAGTTGACTGGTCCTGATTTCAGGTGCATCTTAACACGTGTTCTAGGAGCAGAGGTGACGGATTCCTCACTACAGGAAGACGTGCCCTCTCTTCATCACAAACATGATATACCTATAGATGATGAGGTTGATGCTAATGGGGACACATGGAATGCCTATTATGCATAAGCAGATTACAAACATGTTGATGACATGTTCATTGAACTTAAAGCTTTTCTTGTAAAGAAATATCACTCTTCATGTGATCTCTCACAGGTGGCATCTATCAGACAGGAACCAGGTGAATCAGCAACTGCCTTTGTTAACAGGTTTAAAACTGCATGGTCTGAACACGGAGGACTTCCCTTTGGTCATAATATTCCTCCACATTTCACACAGCTATTTCAAACTACGTTTGTTAATATGAACACTGATTCTGCCAAAACTCTCAATTTCTCTAGCAGGAACCGGAAATGAACCTGACCTTCAAATCCTGGGATGAATGGTGCACGATCTGGATGCTGCAGGTGCCTTTATCGCCACCTGCAGCGGAAACTTTAATCAAACTCTTGCCACTGTCTATGATCATGGTTCATGACAACATGCCAGGTGCAAACGCAGTAATAAACTATACTGGAGCTACATGCTCTTCTTTTAGTGGTTCTCAGTACTCAATACCGCGGACCCGTTTCAGCATCGACTATCAGCTCTGTAGGGATTGATGGGGTCCCAATTTCATGCCCTAAAACTTTTTAACTTCCTGTAACTAGCCCAGATGATCCAACTTTGCATTTCTGTCATCGATTTGTTGTGATACCCTCATCTCCATTCAATTTACTAGGCCGAGATGTACTGTCTAAATTAGGCTGTTGTATATCTTTTGCAGAGGGCAAAACTGTTTAAGACCCCTAATAATCTGACTATGTTCTCTGATGTGATCCCACAGGTTGATTCTACTGGTGAATCTATTGTCATCTCATCCTACTTGTCTTCTGTACCTCCAAGGTTGTGGTCTACTCATGCTAATGAAGTGGGCACAGTTTGCACTACACATTACACAGCAAAACTTAAAACACTGACACCTGTGTATTGTAAACAATACCCTCTTTTACCAGATAAAGAGGCTGGCATTGAGAGTGATTTAATACAACAAGGTGTCCTAGTTCCTACCCAATCTCCATACAATACACCTGTTAATCCAATACAAAAGGCAGGTGGAAAAGGATGGAGATTTACCCAAGATTTGCGCAAAATTAATGATATTGTAATTCCTGCCAGTCCTATTGTTCCAGATGTCCCATCCATCTTGACGTCAATACCTCCAAATTATTCATATTTTACAGTAGTTGATTTGTGTTTTGCCTTTTTCAGTGTCCCTGTCAGTGAGCAGACGGAGCCTATATTCGCTTTCCCCTTCAAAAACCAACAACTGACCTGGACTCGTCTTCCTCAAGGGTTCATAGACTCTCCAGCTGTGTTCTCCTCTGTTGGAAGAGATGCCATGGTTTCCATGACCCTGCCTGAGAAAGTCCGCCTTCTGTTATACGCCGACGACATCCTCCTCTCAGCTGAAACTGAGGACTTGTCGCAAACATTCACTGCGCATGCTGACACATCTGGCTGATGTTGGATTCAAGGCTTTACTCACTAAGCTTCAATTTTGCTTACTGCAGGTCTCCTATCTGGGATTCACAATTGCCCAGGGACAAAGAACATTATCTGCTGATCGCATTCAATCTGTTGTCGAGATTTGTCCACCTGCCAGGAAGCAAGCAATGATGAGCTTTCTTGGACTTTTGTAGGCAGTTCATTCCTGACTGTTCCTACTATGACAAGATATTGCACCAGTCATGCTCCTCCACTCAACCAGACAAAATCACAAGGACATCTGAGATGAAGGACTCTTTTTGTTACCTCAAGCAATCTCTAAGTTCAGCTCCGGCATTGGGTCTACCTGATTATGGCAGGCCATGTCACCTATATGTCTCTGAAGGCAGGGGGGTCGCAGCGGGGGTCTTAGCCCAAGATCACGGCGGGTCTTATCCTTTGTTTAGCATCTGACATTGACATGGCCTTCTTGCAAACCCATTCATCACCCGAAGATCTACATTTTTTTTTTGTCCTCCTGTATGTGTTCACCTGGCAGCGATATGCTAATTCGGGATGAGACCGGCCGTATAGCTCTTCCAGCATCTGTCCTGCCGTTATTAGTGCGACATTTTTATGGTATTTCACATGTCGCAGATTCTGCATTCGCAATATCAAACAGGCTACACTTGTTCTATTAGATTCCTGTTTGATCTGTGCTTGCGCAAATACACAAGGACAACATGTTAAACATGATGCCTTGCCGATGCCTATTGCACTATTTCAATGTTTACAAATTGACTTTACACACATGCCACCTGTCAGAAATCTTAAATACATGCTTGTAATTGTGGACAGATTTTCTAAATGGGTAGAAGCATTTCCATGCTCAAAAGAAAATGCAACAACAGTAGTTAAAAATTCTGGCTAAAGAAATCATTCCTAGATATGGTATTCCAACATCTATTGACAGTAATAATGGCACACCCTTCGTCTCCAAAATGACACAAAAATTGTGTAAATTTTTAAGCATTGATTGGAAATTTCACATCCCCTACCATCCCCAAAGTTCTGGTGTGGTAGAAAGGATGAACAGGACAATCAAAGATAGGTTGACCAAAGCAATGATGGATACAGGTAAGAACTGGGTTCTTTGTGAAATTAGAATGACACCCAAATCTACAACCAAACTTTCACCATTTGAGATTATAATGGGACGACCATTCCCCACCCCCTGGGTAAAAGGTAACCCTGGTGTTTTCCTTACAGGTGATTTGGACCTGATTGTCGGCGATTACACGCAAGCACTCATTGAAAAACTGAACAGTGTTCATGGTAATGTCTCTGCTTCTCTCGCTCTGCCTACAGACAAGCCTACCCATTCTTTCATCCCAGGTGATACAGTGCTGGTGAAAAGTTTGAATCCCAGAAAGGTGGGGGACGCTGCCTACAGTACACCTACAACTGTAATTGCAGTGACTCGCACAGCTGTTCTCACAGATTCACAGCCACAGTGGATTCACGCCAGCCATGTAAAGATGGCACCGCAGATGACTCTGACTGCTTGAGATAATCGACCACTACTTCACAAGATCTCCTAGCCCGCACCAAGGGGCTAGTGGAGCGACACGTCTTGAAGACACCTCAAAAGGGGGCTCTTGTCGCTTTTCACCTTTTTCACATACACAAATAGGGTCAACTTTGTATTAGCTCTTTTTCCACATTTTATTTTGTGCCAACGCCTGATGACCTATGTACTGTAAATTTCATTTCTAATTGTGATTCTAGAAGTGATTTAATCCTGATCTTCTCTATAACTGTTCTATCTATTCTCTTTATCATCCTTCTTATCATCTTTGCTGACTTTACTAATTATGAATCTCTGCTTCTTTACGTTAATATCTCTTGCTATGTTAACTAATTGACATTCACAAATTCTTTTAGAATTTAAGGGGGCAACTGTTAGAATTATTTTATATATAAAGAAGTTATTTCTACTCTCTTGCTCTCTTCCTCATAGAACTGATATTAACGTGTTAAATCTTTCCTGTTGCTATCTTCCTGTCTCCTCTTGCATCTGCTCCTTAAGGTGTGAACGCTCCCACGCTCACCTTCCCATTCTCTCTTCATGTCTCTCTCCCCCTCTCTGTCTCCTTCCCCCTCTCCCCCTAACTCGAGCCAACATCTTGTGATCTGTCTCTGGACGGACACCTCTCTATCTTCCTCTCCTTTGATTCTTCAGGATCTCACCAGGACATTTACAATGGTTCATGTTCTTTGTAGTAACATATGTCTATGGCACAGGCGTTTGGTCAAACATATATAAAACCCATCTTTTGCTGTTAATAAACAGAGACCTTTCTGACAGACAACGTGTGTGTGTTTGACTGAGTCTCTCCTGGCGCCAGAGAAGCTTACCGAAGCACAGCGGACAGACCGAGCAACTCGCCTCTCCTACTACGTAACTTTAGAAAAACTTTACAACAAGCAATCAGTTACATCAGTCAGACATTGAAGATGGATCAACAGAGTCTGTGGATGGAGATTATGAAAATGAAACACTAGGTAGTGGTGATGCTGTAGAATTACACCTGCGAAATTTAATTGAAGAGAAAATTGCTTGCCTTTTATTGAAGTTGGAAAATATTGTTCACACATCAAAGGCAGTTATTGACGAGATCCTTTCTGAACTTCACTACATATTAAGTACAGTGTCTTTGCCTGTGACGAGCAGTATTGTATCGGATATATTCCAGAGCCATAAACTGCAAATTGAGAAGTCAGTAGTTGATGAACTTTCTACTCTTCTGTGCAAATCTAATCCATTGGGCATAGCTATTGCAAAAGATGGGCCTCTTGCTACTGCATATAAACGTACACAGTACTACACTTCTCATTTTGGTGTTATAGAGCCGGTCGAGTAAATACTAGATGTCCACAGAAATAGATCATTTCAATATATCCCTGTTTAACAATCTTTGCAACAGTTGCTTTCTCATAAAGATGTCCTTGAACATCTTGAAACTCCAAAAATAGACCGTTTTTTAACTGGTGTCCATGAATACAGAACTGTAAGAGACGGTGACTACTATAAACAAAATAATTTTCTGTCTGGTGAAGGTTTGAGAATATCAATTAATCTTTATGTTGACAATTTTGAGATATGTAACTCTCTTGGGACATCTCGTAAAAAGCGCAAACTCTGTGGTGTCTATTGGGTTTTAGGTAATGTTCCACCAGGTTCACATTCAACACTAGCCTTTATCTATTTAGCTGTTCTCTGCAAGTCTGATGATGTCAAAGCTTATGGCTATGAAAAAGTGTTGTATCCACTTTTGCAAGACTTGTGCATTTTAGAAAATCATGGTGTATTTATTTCTCAGGTTGGTCAGTTTGCTAAAGGTTCGTCCAGTGTGTAATAGCTGACAATCTTGCAGCTCATGGGATAAGTGGATTTGTTGAGAGTTTTTCTGCTGGGTCAATATGCAGATTTTGTACAGGTGATAAATCAGAATTTCAGACTAAGGATGTCAAGTCAGGTGCTTTCCAACTTAGAACCAGAAACATCCATGATGTTTATGTCCAGACTGCTCAGGAGAACGCAACTATTTGTTGTGGTGTCAAAAAACAGTGTGTTTTAACAGAACACCTTTCATATTTTCATGTTAACACTGGTTATAACGTAATGTTATTGTTACGACCCCTTAGTCTAGGTTTCAGGGCCGCAACAAAGAAGAAAATAAAAAAAAAGAAAAGAAATCCTTTACAACAGGATAGAGAGTGCGTGGTCTTTATTTTACACACACACAGACACACACACACACAGGAAGCTCTAGGCTTCAGGGTTGGGCCAAGGCCAAAACAATAAACAAAACTTCCCCCTATCTCCTCCCACAAGCTAACTAATCTATCAAAAAGAAAACTTTAAACAAAATACATAAACTAACCTAGCTTCCTAACTATCACAGAAAAACAGGAGAAACAGGGTTTTAAAGGAAATGGCACCCAACCCCTACTGCTTCCAACAAAAAAAAAGTATGTACAACCAAACCGAAAACTATTTACAATATTTACAACCACAGCCAAACAAAGATATAAACAAAAGAAAAAAGAAACCAATACTGTACAACCCACCAACACACCGGCGCGACTCAACAGTTTTATAATAAATAGCAAATACACTCTCCGACACAACACACACATCTCCAACTCCCAACACGCGCCTTTCCGGGTTTCACCAGCCCGGTTAAAAGGACGCGCTTCTCCACGGCCAGCCAATCCCGTCGCACGTCGCAGCACGCTTAATCAGGGCGGGACCTCCTGCAGCAGGGAGAGCGAGGGAGAGAGAGAAAGGCAGGGAGAGAGAGAAAGCAGCACCAGCAGCCACGCACGCGCACACACGTGCACCACAGCCGCACGTAACAGTTATAGTGATGTTACACTTACAAATGTAGTGAAATGCTTGTACGACTGCCATTGACCCTAAAAGAAAATTAAAGTTTACAAATAAGAAATAAATATGAATAAAAGAAATACGATAGACAATTAAATAGAAAAATTTAATTAAACTAGGAAAAATAGAACTAAAAATAAAAATAGAAATATGCTAGGAAAAATAGAACTAAAAATAAAAATAGAAATATGATGTACATAGAAATAGAAGTATACTGTACAAATTGAAATATACTGTACTGAGAAATATACTGTACAAATTGAAATATACTGTACTGGGTGTGCAAATATGCATAGAACAAAGTGTCTTTGTGCTAAGGTTATTAAAGTGTCTTTTGTGCACTGGTCCAGGATGTAAAAAAGGGCATTTAGGCCTGTATGACCCCTTTAAAATACCATTCTTAGGATGTTTACGATGGTGGCGAGGGTCATTTTCTATGCTGTGGTCTGTTGGGGCTCCAACAAAGGGGCAGCCAGAAACAGACTGGACAAGGTCATTAAAAGGGCTGGATCTGTCCTGGGGATGCAGCTGGACTCTGTTGATGTTGTGGCAAGGAGGAGGATTCTGTCTAAAATACACACAATCTTGAACAATCCTTCTCACCCCTATACAGTATTCTCCCCGAACAGAGGAGCAATTTCAGCCAGAGACTGATTATGACCAGGTGTTCTACAGAACACCATAGGAGACCTTTCCTCCCAATTGCCAATAAATTATACACCTCGTCCCTATAACGTTTACACTACGGGATACGGACATGTCATTAGTTATTGTTTAATAATACTTTATGACAGTACTGTTCCCATAACTTTAGGTTTAAATTCCAAATGCAATATCTGATTACCAGTACATTTGTGCAATATTCCTTCTTTTCACTTACACCACAGTTCAAGTGCAATATTGGCATATTGATTATTTTCAGTGCAACATGTAACCTTTTGTGCAATATTTAATTTTATTTTATTCTATTTGTAGTATTTTTCTCTTAATTTTTCTTCTTCTTTGTCTTTCGGCTGTTTCCTTTCAGGGGCCGCCACAGCGAATCATCTGCCTCCATCTAACCCTATCCTCTGCATCCTCTTCTCTCACACCAACTAACTTCATGTCCTCTCTCACTGCATCCATAAATCTCCTCTTTGGTTTTCCTCTAGACCTCCTGCCTGGCAGTTCCAACCTCAGCATCCTTCTACCGATATATTCACCATCTCTCCTCTGAACATGTCCAAACCACCTCAATCTGGCCTCTCTGACTTTATCTCCAAAACATCTAACATGGGTTGTCCCGCTGATGAACTCATTCTTAATCCTATTCATCCTTGTCACTCCCAAGGAGAACCTCAACATCTTCAGCTCTGCTACCTCCAACTCGTCCTCCTGTCTTTTCTTCAGCGCCACTGTCTCTAAGCCGTAGAGCATTGCTGGTCTCACCACTGTCCTGTACACCTTTCCTCTCATTCTCGCTGAATTTTTCTTTTAATTTTTCTTTCTTCATTTTTTTTTTCCCTTTTCTTCCCGGTAAATTAAATCAATGAAACTATATGACCAAGACAAAGAAATTTCTTTCTGGGATTAATAAAGTTCTTTGAATCTTGAATCTTTGAATCTAATGATGTGTAGTCTTTGTCTAGGTGCTAGATCAGAGCAGATGGAGGTGAGATTTAGAGAAAAAGAGAACCTATTACTAAGGAATCACTGATTTCTGTCATTTTAAACTACATTTTAGGTTTACTGAACAGAATAAAACACACTGTGAATAGATTCTTAATGGTTCTGTTCACCATCCTGTCCAGTAGAGGGCAGTGAAACACCCAACTAAAAGACAAAGGAGAAGAAGAGCTGAAGACGTTGTGCCACTTGGACGGCCTAGTTATCCAGCTAAGCTAAAACAATCTCTACATTTAGCTGTTTCTACCTGCAGTTTTACAGAGAATCTTAAATCAGATCAATTAAAAACAGCATTTGGAGAGGATTAACTCACTGATCCTGAGGTAAGTTAAAGTCTAAACACTTACTGACTGGATCCTACATAGAGCTCTGTTTAGGTAATAGTGTCCGTAGTACCAGAAAATAATAATAATAATAATAATACATTCAATTTTAATAATAATAAAAAATTAAATAAGTCATTATATATTGCTATTGTAAAATATTTTGTATTTTTCATGATGATGAATTCTATTTTCTTTCCTTAACCAGAGATAAAGAAGAACAAAAGACAAATTCTTTGTACTATGACCAGTCAAGAAGAAACTCAGACAGACCTTCACCACTGCTTAGAGTGTGGAAAGAGTTTTAGTCAAGGAAGGTATCTCACAGCACACCAGCTCATCCACAGACAAGACAAACCACATCAGTGCTCACAGTGTGAAAAGAGTTTCATTTATAAATGTCTTCTCCAACAACATGAGCGCACTCATACAGGAGAGAAGAAGCCGTATCAGTGCTCACAGTGTGAAAGAAGTTTCAATTTTAAATGTCGTCTGCAACAACATCAGCGCATTCACACAGGAGAGAAGAAGCCGCATCAGTGCTCACAGTGTGGTAAGAGTTACATTTATAAATGTCTTCTCCAACAACATCAGCGCACTCATACAGAAGAAAAGCCGTATCAGTTATCACAGTGTGGAAAGGGTTTTATTCAAAAGTATCCTCTCAAGAAAGATCAGCGCATTCACACAGGAGACAAACCGTTTCACTGTTCACAGTGTGGGAAGGGTTATAATCATAAGCATTCTCTCAAGCAACATCAGCGCAGTCACACTGGAGACAAACCGTTTCACTGTTCACAGTGTGGAAAGAGTTTTACTCAAAGCAGCACTCTCAAGCAACATCAGCGCATTCACACTGGAGACAAACCGTTTCACTGTTCACAGTGTGGGAAGGGTTATAATCATAAGCATTCTCTCAAGCAACATCAGCGCAGTCACACTGGAGACAAACCGTTTCACTGTTCACAGTGTGGAAAGAGTTTTACTCAAAGCAGCACTCTCAAGCAACATCAGCGCATTCACACTGGAGACAAACCGTTTTACTGTTCACAGTGTGGGAAGAGTTTTACTCAAAGCAGCACTCTTCTGCAACATCAGCGTATTCACACTGGGGAGAAGCCATATTACTGCTCAGAGTGTGGGAAAAGTTTAAGAAATTTGAGGAATTTCCAAGAACATCAGCGCATTCACACTGGAGACAAACCGTTTCACTGTTCACAGTGTGGAAAGAGTTTTTCTCGAAAGGTCTTTCTTCTGCAACATCAGCGCATTCACACTGGAGACAGACCGTTTCACTGTTCACAGTGTGGAAAGAGTTTTTCTCAAAGCGGCACTCTCCTGAAACATCAGCGCATTCACACTGGGGAGAAGCCATATTACTGCACAGAGTGTGGGAAGAGTTTTAGTAATTTGGGGAATTTACAGCAACATCAGCGCATTCACACTGGAATCAGACCATTTCACTGTTCACAGTGTGGAAAGAGTTTTACTCAAAGCGGCACTCTCCTGAAACATCAGCGTATTCACACTGAAAAGAAGCCATATTACTGCTCCATGTGTGGAAAGATTTTTTCTCGAATCAGCTCTTTTAATACGCATCTACGTACGCATACTGAAGGAGAGGAAAAAAAGGATTCTAAAGGTACAGATGAAGCATTTTTAAACAGTCGGCTGATCTGTGAAGGTCGTTGAACTATCTGTGACAGTTCCTTGAATTGTCCGTGCATGGAACGTGATCTTCCGCGATGATGCAGTGAACAAAGCCCCGCCCCATAAACGCCCATTTGCGTTGTTTTAATAAAATGGTTGCAGTGCTGTATAATCCCCCCAGTTGGTGCAGTGACTGATTCAGTTAACTGCAGCTCTTGCATTATTATTACATATTTTCATGATTAAATTAAGTTTGTAATCTTGGTGATCTATACAGTACAGAGTACCGGTCCCTAACTATGCTTTAATGCTCAGACTTTTCATGCATACGACATCGGGCCACTGCCACTCATATACTTTCAAAATAATAATATAAAAACATTTGAATGTCAGCCGAAATGTATTTTAATTCTGCACCAGTATATCTTACATAAATAAATAACTCAGCTAAGTATGAGTTATACACACAAGAAAAATTCTGGGTTATTTTTACTACCCGAATGCTGGGTTGCCTCTGTTGGGTGATTTTTCTGGGTATTTACTGTGAATTGGGTTCTTTAATTCAACCCAGCTTTGCTGGATTGACATTGGGTTAGCTAGTGACAGCTAACAGCACAGACAAGACCGCCCCTCCCCCAAAGATCACTGGTGTATTCAGTGGCTGATTAAACTTTGTGTCTTTTTTTTTTTCGGCCACTGGCTAATGACTAAATTAGTTCACAGCATGTAACATTGCTAATGTTACACTCAACCTTTCAGCCTGGTCTGTGCTATAGCATGCTAGTTTATCTGACACTGGCTGCTAGCTAGCCAAACCAAAGATCTCACCTGTGTATGAAAGAAACTGCAAAACTGTCTGAGCTTTTTAGCTTTCGTTGAAGAACAATTGCAGGGTGTATGAAAATGGTAAAGTGATGAATGAAAGCTAAACTGTTAACTGTAGTGCCAGCATGATGCTAGCATTTAGCTAGGTTGCTAGTGTTAGCAACCACATTAACATTATACCTTTATTAATCTCAGTGCTTTAGTCAATAAAAAGCTGGAAACACTAATCTTTTTACAAATATGCATACCTGCTAACAATCCCAATTTTTCCATAAACTTTTACTTTCTTTAGTTTCTTTCTTTCTAAGTTTGGAATCAACACCGTGGAATATCTCCAGCAGGCTGAAGTGTTAAGGCCGTACCCTACATCCTGAGGTTGAGAGATAATGACCAGCACTGCTCCCAGGCATTAGTGCTTCTGAGTATTAGTATCGTAATGATGTTGTTGTTGAACTTGTTCTGTATTATCAGATCTTGTGCTTTTGAAAAATAAATATAATTTTTTTTTCTATGATTTGTACATTTAATTGGGTGTTGTTTATTGCATATATATATATATATATATATATATATATATATATATATATATATATATATATTTTATATATATATATATATATATATATATATATATAGTTTGCTGAACTTAGAGTTCTTTTTTTTGTAATAGACCAGTATATCAAAGTAATTTAACTGTTTAAAATGTTTTACCCCTAGACATATAAATTTGTAAGGTAGAATTAACCCAACATTTCAGTTAATAGAATGGATAAGTAGAATAGTTCTGGGTAAAACGTTTGACCAACTTAGGTAGTAGAATTACCCTGCATTATAGTTATATATGATCTAGCATTTGGATTGAATATTTTACCGATCTTGCTGGGTTAAACAAATAACCCATTTTGCTGGGTTAAATTAACCCAGCATGTAGTTGGTCCAATATTTACCCAGCAGCTGGGTTAAAAACACCCAGTATTTTTTAGGGTGTAGTATTTTAATCTTATGAGAGTTCATGAGTAGTTAAGAGTGTTTTTTTTTGCTTGAACATAGTGTGGTACAATGTATAGCATATTAACACAATGCAACTTTACACCTGTGGACAAACAGACGCACATTCACAGTCAGCGAACCCCACAACTTCCCATGTGGCGAAATGGTTAAAGCCGCTGTATTGCAAGACGATCCAGTTTCATTTTGTTTTACGCAGTTTCATGTGGTGTGTGTGAGAGGGGGAGAGAGCTTATATTGTGGATTACTACTACTACTACTGCTGCTAGTAATAATAATAATTGTCGAATGTAAATTAAGGCGGCATGGTGGTATACACCACGTTCCAAATTATTATTCAATTCAATTCAATTTTCTATCTTTTAACAATGGTCATTGTCTCAAAGCAGCTTCACAAAAATGTAAAAAAGAATTTAGAAAAGAAAATATTTGGAAGTGTGTATGTGTGAGAAAAATGTGTCGAGATAATAATAAGATGAATGAATGATGAATGAAATGTCTCTGATGAGCAAGCCAAGGGTGACGGCGACGGTGGCAACGAAAAACTCCCTGTGATGGCAATAGGAAGAAACCTTGAGAGGAACCAGACTCAATCAGGGAACCCATCCTCATTTGCGTGATAAACAGATAAAAATAACATAATGTGTGTTGTGCAGATAAAAGTCCAATGTAACAGAAGTTATTTAAATTAACATGAAGTCCATTTCAGCACAGGAAGTCCAGTTCAGAGTCAGTAGGTGCAGAGGGCAGATGGGGTCTGGGTCACTGGAAGCACAGGAGCAGCATGCGTTGCTCCAACCATTATAAAGCAGAATCCAGCTGGAGCTGGTCCTTCTCTTGATGCCTCAGAAACCTCACAGGGTTGGCCTTTGTGTACTGAAGCTGGCACAATCTCCCGATGCTTTGGGATGGGAAGAAAAATACAAAACAGATGAAGAGAAGTAGCGTAGTTGCCATTCAGGATAGGTGTACTTGAGTATGAGGTTATGGGATGAGTTACGTGTATGCCAGATTTAAGAGATTCGTCTTGAGACTACTTTTGAATTGGAAAACCGTATCTGCTCCCCGAACACTGTCTGGAAGGCTATTCCAAATCTTTAGAGCTAAAGATGAAAATGCCCTACCCTCTTTTGTAGATTTTGAAATTCTGGGAACTACCAGAAGTCTGGAGTTTTGTGATCTTAAGGAGCATGGTGGATTGTACCATATCAGAAGACTGGTTAGGTATGTGGGAGCTAAACCATTTAAGGCCTTGTATGTAAGTATTTTCTGGATCTATTGAGAACCCTGGCGGCTGCATTTTGGACTAACTGTAGCTTGTTTATTGAGGATGCAGGACAACCACCTAGTAATGCATTACAATAGTCCAGTCTGGAGGTCATGAATGCATGAACTAGCATTTCTGCATCAGATACGCTGCTCCTAATTTTGGCAATATTTCTAAGATGAAAAAATGCTGTTTTTGTGATATTGGAAATATGATTTTCAAAGGACAAGTTACTAATATCACGCCCAGGTCTTTTACTGTTGAGCTAGTAGTAACAGTACATCCTTCTAAACACAGGCTGAATTGTGAAAGCTGTTGTGTGCTGGTTTTTGGGCCGATAAGTAATATCTCTGTCTTATATTAATTTAGTAAAAGAAAGTTATTGGTCACTCAGTCTTTTATGTCCTGGACATACTCAGTTAATCTAGACAATTTGGGTATTTCATCTGGTCTTGTTGAGATATATAATTGGGTATCATCAGTATAACAATTGATACTAATCCCATGTCTTCTAATGATGTTATCCAAGGGAAGCATGTATATTGAGAACAGCAGAGGTCCTATAACTGACCCTTGTGGGACCCCATATTTCACTGGCATTACAACAGATGGTTCTCCATTCAGATCTACAAAATGGTATCAATCAGACAGGTATGATCTAAACCATTTTAATGCCTGCCCCTGAATACCTATATGATTTCGTAGGCGATGTATGAGAATATTATGATCTGTAGTGTCGAATGCAGCACTAAGATCAAGTAAGACTAGTATTGAGAAGCAGCCTTGGTCTGAAGCTATCTTAACTAGAGCAGTTTCTGTACTATGATGGGGCCTAAAACCTGACTGAAATTCTTCAAGGATGTTGTTTCTCTGCAAGATTGTGCATATTTAAGCTGATACTACTTTTCTAATATTTTTAAAATGAACGGAAGGTTTGAAATCGGTCTGTAATTTTTTATTTCATCCGCGTGCCTCTGTACTAAATAAGAACCTGGGATTATGCAAATTGGATGAACATTAAATGTTTGGTTTTTAAATTAAACTCATGGTATTGTGTCTCAGGGCTCTTTGGATCATTAATCTCAGACATGTGTGATAATCAGTTTGCCAGATAAGGCCAATTAAAGGAAAAGTACTGAAGAAGGTTGTTCCACAATATTAAGCAGGCCACAGGTTTCAAGCAATATGGGAAAGAAAAACGATCTCTGCTGACGAAAAGCATCAAATATTGCAATGCCTTGGACACATTAAACATTAGATATTTCATAAAAACTTAAGCGTGATCATCGTACTGTAAGGACATTAGTGGCTGATTCAGCGACAGATTCAGTTTTCAGTTTATCCCTGTGGAACACCAAACTCCATTAGAGAACAAGCAGAATAATTACCATTTAAGTCTACATACTGATACCGATCGGTCAAATAGGATCTGAGCCAGGAGAGGGCTGTACCTTTAATTCCTTCTACATTTTCTAATCTGTGAAGAAGAATACTATGATCAATGGTGTCAAAAGCTGCACTGAGGTCGAGTAATACAAGCATGGTTACACAACCTTGACCAGAGGCCAATAGGAGGTCATTTACTACTTTAACGTGTGCTGTCTCTGTGCTGTGATGAGGCCGAAATCCTGACTGATACAGTTCATGTATGCCATTTCTATGTAGATATGAGCATAGCTGCTCCGCTACTATCTTTTCCAGAATCTTAGAGATAAAGGGGAAGTTTGATATTGACCTGTAATTGGACAGCTGACAGGGGTCGAGGTCAGGTTTCTTAATAATCGGTTTAATAACTGCTAATTTAAAAGATTTTGGAACATAACCAATGCTAAGTAAAGAATTAATTATTCTCAACAGCGGTTCTGTTATTGCTGGTACTATCTGTTTAAGAAAATGTGTTGGTATAGGATCTAATATACAGGTTAATGAATTTGCAGTAGAGATGAGTAAAATTAGTTTATTCTCTTCAAGGGGAGTAAAGTATTCTAGGTTCTGATCTGACATGGCTAGATTAACATCTGCATCAATTTCATTGTTCGGTTTCAAAACCTCAATTTTATGCCTAATATTTACAATTTTGTTATTAAAAAAGTTCATGAAGTCCTCACTATTACACTCATTCTGGATAATTTGGCTAGAGCATTAAATAAAAATCTATATTTAATATCTATATTTAAATCTATATTCTATTTTCTATAAGAGTGGAGAGATATGTTGATCTAGCTACACTAAGAGCTTTTCTATAGTTCAGGATGCTCTCCTTACATGCTATTTGAAATACTAACAATTTAGTTTGACGTCATTTACGTTCTAATTTCCGAGCGGTCTGTTTTAAAGAGCGTGTATGATCGTTATACCAGGGAGCGAGTTTCTTATCTCTAATAATTTTTTTTTAAATCGCTACATTATCTAAGGTATAGTGAAATGTCGACTCTAAATATTCAGTCGCCTGATCGAGTTCTGTGGGGTCAGATGGTGAACTAATCAAAATTGGTAATGCTGGAAGATTACTGATAAAACTCTGTGTGGTAGTTCATGTGAATGTATGTTTATTACAGTAGCGCGGCGCTGTGCGTACGTTATTACTATGACACACTTGAATTGAGACAAGATAGTGATCTGATATAACTTCAGACAATGGACTTGTAAATAATTTTCTTATACTTAATCTTAATCTCATACTTAATGTTAATAAATCTAAAGTGTGACCTGCTTTATGAGTGGGTCCTACTACACACTGATTTACTCCTACTGAGTCCAGTATGGACATAAATGCTGTTCTCAGAGGGTCTTCTGGGTTTTCAAAATGAATATTAAAATCTCCAGCAATTAACACTTTGTCTACAGAAACGACTAGGTTTCAGAGGAAATCTGCAAATTCACTAAGAAATTCAGAGTACGGCCCTGGAGGTCTGTAAATGACAATTAGTGGGATCGACTGAGCTGACTTAATATTTGTAGCTACATTTGTTATGTTACTATAAAGAACTTCAAATAAATTAAATTTGTATCCGTTTTTTTGTATAATAGTCAAATTATTATTGTGAATAACTGTGAGGCCTCCTCCTCTACCGAGGCTGGTGTATGTAGCTACATTATATTCAGGAGGACCAGCTTCAAATTCAAATTCAAATTTTATTTGTCACATACACAGTCATACACAGTACGATATGCAGTGAAATGCTTAGGCAACTGCTCATGACCTAAAATAGAAGACTAATATGAGAATTAAAATATAGGGTAAATAAAACTAGAAAAGAATAAAATAAAATATAAAAACTAAAGTAAAAAAAATAAATAAATAACTGTTAGACAAAAATACACAATATAGAAAATATTTGAAGAATGTATAATGAAATATAAAACAATAAGAGCAGCTGAACGGGTAGGTATATTTATGTAATTTTTGTATGGAATAGTAGTTGTACTGGTAAAGTAATGTCCACTGTTTGTGCAATTCACATATTTAAAGTGTCTAGTGCCGTGCAAAAAATGCTTAAAAAGTGATTTATGTAAAGTGACTTGTGACCACCAGGTGTAGTTGTGCAGTGGCCACTAGTGTAAACAAATGTCCAGAATGTCCAGTGTATGTGTGTAAAGACCATATGTGTGTCAGTACTATGTGGTGGTGTGATTGAGAGACCGTATCGCCTGTGGGAAGAAGCTCCTCCTCAGTCTCTCTGTGTTGGCCTTCAGGGAGCGGAATCGCTTTCCTGACCTCAACAGAGAGAACAGTCCATTGTTGGGATGGCTGAGGTCCTTCACGATCTTCCTGGCCTTGGTCCAGCACCGCCTGCTGTAGATTGAGTGCAGGTCAGGGAGCTTGGTGCGGATAATGCGCTCAGCTGATCGCACCACCCTCTGTAGAGCTCGTCTGTCCTGCATGGTGCTGTTCCTGAACCAGGTTGAGATATTTCCCATCAGGATGCTCATTATGGTGCAGGAGTAAAAGTTCCTGAGCACCTTGGAGGGCAGTTGGAAGTCTCTCAAGCGTCTGAGGTGGTAGAGACGCTGCCGGGCCTTTTTCACCACGGTGTTGATGTGACAGGACCATGACAGGTCCTGCGTGATGTGAACACCGAGGTATTTGAAACTGTCCACTCTCTCCACCGGGCTCTCGTTGATGACGGGGGTCTGGTAGTTCCTCTCCCGCTTAGTGCTGAAGTCCACTATCAGCTCCTTTGTCTTACTGACGTTTAGAAGGAGGTTGTTCCTCTGGCACCAGTTCTCCAGATTCCTAATCTTCTTCAGGTAGGCCGTCTCGTTGTTATCAGAGATCAGGCCCACCACGACGGTGTCGTCAGCAAACTTAATGATGGTGGTGGAGCTGGTAGTGGCCACACAGTCATATGTGTACAAAGAGTACAGCAGGGGGCTCAGAACACACCCCTGGGGGGCTCCAGTGCTGAGAGTGATGGAGGCTGAGACATGTCCGCCCATCCTTACTGCCTGTGGTCTGCCAGTTAGGAAGTTGGAGATCCACTGACACGTAGATGAGCTGAGTCCCAGGTGCTCCAGCTTGGTGGTGAGTGTGTAGGGAATTATGGTATTAAATGCAGAGCTGTAGTCGATGAAGAGCATTTTAACATAATTCCCCCTCCGAGTGTCCAGGTGAGTGAGTGATGTGTGGAGTAGATGAGAGATGGCATCGTCTGTGGAACGATTTGGACGGTATGCGAACTGTAGTGGGTCCAGTGTGTCGGGTAGTGAAGAAATGATGAAGTCTCTGACCAGGCGTTCAAAGCATTTTATCACTACTGAGGTGAGGGCTACAGGGCGATAGTTGAGTGAAGCAGGATGTGGTTTCTTTGGGACAGGAACAATGATGGACTCTTTGAAGCACAGGTGCTCTTAGTGAACACAGGTGCTAGCTGGTCTGCCCAGGCTCTAAGAATACGACCTGAGATGCCGTCTGGTCCTGCTGCTTTCCTGGTGTTCACTCTCTTGAAGGCTCTCCTCACGTCATGCTCTGTGATGATGAACGTGCTTCCGGTGCTGGCAGTGACTTCCTGTCTGCAGCCGTTAGCGCTGCTAGCATTAGCATCGCTAGCGTCTTTAGCTGCAGCCTCGAAGCGAGCATAGAAAGTGTTCAGCTCATCTGCCAGAGTCACGTCCGTGTTCGTCATACCGGATGTTGGTGCTTTATAATCCGTTATTGTCCTTAGTCCCTGCCACAGGCTCCTAGAGTCACTCTGTTGGAGTTGTGACTCTAGTTTTCTCCCGTAGCGCTGCTTCGCCTCTTTCACCGCCTTCCGGACGCTGTATGAAGCAGCCTTGTACGGTTCCATGTCCCCCGACGCGAGTCCCGTGTTGTAAGCAGCGGTGCGAGATTTCAGAGCATCGCGGATGGTTTTATCCACCCACGGCTTCTGGTTGGGAAACGTTTTAATAGTCTTTTTCTCCACGGTATCATCCGCTAGTTTCCCAATGAATCCCACAACCGCTTCCGTAAACACGCTGACGTCATCATCGGAGCTGTTTCGGAACATGTCCAGCTGTTTCGGAACCTGTTTCAGCCTTTGTTTGTATTTTGGCATGAGGAAGATGGCGGCGTGGTCGGATTTGCCAAACGGAGGGCGAGATTGTGCCTTGTAAACGTCCTTGACCGTTGTATAACAATGATCCAGTGTCCTTTCGCCCCTGGTGGGGCAGGTGATATGCTGATAAAAGTTCCGCGCTGCGCGTTTGAGGTTAGCACTGTTAAAGTCCCCCGCCACAATAAGCGCAGCGTCCCGGTGTTGTGTTTGGTGCTGTGTGGGTGCCTCATGCAGCTCGCATAAGGCAGTGTTCGTGTCCGCTTGTGGTGGAATATAAACGGCACTGATTATGACCGATGTAAACTCCCGAGGTAGATAAAAAGGACGACACATGATGGACAGTAGTTCCAGATTTGGTGTGCAGGAGCGTGTGAGAGGAACAACGCTCGCGCTGTTGCACCAGCTGCTGTTCATCGAGTTTGTTTTCCAGTGACTGGACGTTGGCGAGCAGGATGCTAGGCAGAGGTGTGCGGTGTGCACGGGCTCTCAGCCTGTTCCTGACGCTGGCTCGTTTCCCTCGGGGCCGCCGCTTCACTATCATATAGTGTAGTGGGTGTGAAGGAGTGTCAAGTATTGACCTTATTTTGGACAATGTTCTCCCCTCCAACACCTTGTTGAATGAGTCCAATTCCATTCTTACAACTTGACTGGCCTTCTTAATGATCTTGCCGAGTCTGTTAATGTCCATGACCCTCAGGCTGCTGCCCCAGCAGACAACAGCATACATGATGGCACTGACCACCACAGACTCGTAGAACATCCGCAGCATCGTCCGGCAGATGTTGAAGGACCTTAGTCGTCTCAGAAAATAGAGACGGCTCTGACCCTTCCTGTAAACGATGTCCACATGTTTAGTCCAGTCCAGTTTTTTGTCCAAGTACACTCCCAGGTATTTGTACTCCTCCACCCTGTCCACACCAACACCCAGAATGTTGACCGGGGTCGCTGGCACTTTGGTCCTCCTCAGGTCCACTACCAACTCCTTTGTTTTTGCCACATTAAGCTGAAGATGGTTCTCCTTGCTCCAAGTGACAAAATTGTCCACCACAGTTCTGTATTCACACTCGTCACCATCAGTGATCCATCCAACTACTGCTGAGTCATCAGAAAACCCCTGAAGGTGGCAGGTCTCTGTGCAGTAGCTGAAGTCTGTGGTGTAGAGATTAAAAAGGAAAGGAAAGAGAACAGTTCCTTGCGGTGCCCCGGTGTTGCTAATCACTCTGTCTGACACACAGCTCTTTAAGCGCACATACTGTGGTCTGCCAGTCAGATAATCCACAATCCAGGATACCAGTAGGGCATCCACCTGCATCGTTGTTAATTTATTACCCAGCAGATCCGGACGGATGGTGTTAAACGCACTGGAGAAATCAAAGAACATGATCCTCACAGTGCTTGCTGGCTTATCAAGGTGGGTGTAAACTCGGTTGAGCAGGTAGATGATGGCGTCATCCACTCCTAGGCGGGGCTGGTAGGCGAACTAAAGCGGATCCATAAGTGGTTGGACCATAGGCCGGAGCTGCTCCAGGATGAGTCTCTCCAGGGTTTTCATGATATGTGACGTTAATGCCACTGGTCTGTAATCCTTAGGGTCACTGGGCCACGACGTCTTCGGTACAGGGACTAGGCATGATGTTTTCCACAGCACAGGGACTCTCCGAAGGCTGAGGCTCATGTTGAAAATATACTGGAGTACTCCACTAAGCTGTAAGGCACAGGTCTTCAGGATCCTGGGGCTCACACCATCAGGGCCTGGAGACTTGCCAGCATGAAGTCTCTTCAGCTGCCTTTCAACCTGTGCAGCAGTGATGTTTATTAGAGAGGTGTCATGTAGTGGAGGTGTGAGAGTGTTACTCTGGAGAGTGCAGTCAGACAGGGTGTCTGGGGCTAAGGTGTTAGCAAGGCATTCAAGTGGTGTCGAGGGGGGGTGAGAAGCAGAAAGTTGTAGAGGGGCCAACGGAGGGGGTGCGAACTGCAGTGATGCTGTTGTGGTGAGAGCAATTGGGGTCAGCATTTGGGTGTGCACTGGTGTGACTATGTCAAATCTGTTAAAAAACAGATTCAGCTCATTAGCCCATTCCTCATTGCCCTTCACTCCATCACCACTGTAAGGTTTGTAACCTGTGATGGTCCTCATGCCACTCCACACCTCTCTGATGTTATTGTGTTGAAGTTTCCTCTTCAACTTTCTTCTGTAAGCCTCCTTGGCCTCCCTGATCTTTGATTTCAGCTTCCGCTGTATTTCCCGCACCTCTTCCCTGTTTCCAGCCTTGAAGGCCATCTTTTTGACATTCAGTAGGGTTTTCATGTCCTTTGTTATCCATGGCTTGTTGTTTGGGTAACAGCAGACAGTCCTTGCTGGGACAATGGTGTCCACACAAAAGTTAATGTATCCCGTGACACACTCAGTAAGACCGTCAACGTTGTCATCGTGTGGTTCACAAAGTGCCTGCCAGTCTGTCACCTCGAAGCAGTCCTGTAGTGTCATATTGGCCTCATCTGTCCATCTCCTCACTATTTTTGGAGTAGCTGGCAAACTCTTCACAACAGGCACATAGCAGGGTGAGAGGTGAATCAAGTTGTGATCAGACCTACCCAGTGGGGGGAGGGGGGAAGAGCTGTAAGCACCCTTAACATTAGCATACAGCAGGTATAATGTCCTTCCTTCCCTGGTAGGGCAGTTCACAAACTGGGTGAAAGTAGAAAGTGTCCTATTCATATTCACGTGGTTGAAATCACCCGAAATAGCAATGAATGCATTCGGATGCTGAGTCTGTAACCGGGCTATTGCAGAGTAAATGACGTCACATGCTGTGTTCGGGTTTGCAGAGGGGGGAACATAAACAGCCACCATGATTACATGTGAAAACTCCCTGGGTAGATAATATGGGCGAAGTCCGACAGCACACAGTTCAACATCCGAGCAGCAGATGCGCTCTTTAACAGTGATGTGAGCTGGGTTACACCACCGTTTATTCACGAGCACAGCCAGCCCTCCCCCTTTGCGCTTACCGCTCGCTGCACAGTCTCTGTCAGCCCGAACCGTGTGGAAGCCGCTGATCATAGTATTAACATCAGGAATATCCTGGTGCAGCCATGTCTCTGTGAAGCACATTAAACTGCACTCCCGATACTCCCTCTGGCTCTGTGTTAGCGCCGTCAGTTCATCTATCTTATTTCCCAGTGATCTTACATTCCCCATAGTGATTGTAGGGAGACACGGCTTATAAGTTTTTTCTGTAAGCCTTCGTTGTCTCAAAGCCTCCCTCTTCCTCTGTAGCTTTTTATTTCCTCTGCATCCTCTGTGTGTCTTACGCCGAATTTCCACAGGGATTTCCTCCGGTTTTGGAGCTAAAGCGGCTGGCTTCAGGTCAATCAGCTGATCTATGGTGTAAACAATGCGCACTGCTTTGAGTTGTTGCGCCACTGCGCTGAGAAGTTGAGCTGCGACGAACATAAGCACCAAAACCTTTTTAACCCACATGTTGACGTGCCGAAAAAACAATATGCGGTTTTACGAAACACAAAAAAGCAAACACGAATTAGCAGAATAAAAAAAAAGAAGAAATAGAATAAGAAATAGAGGAAAATAGTATTAGAAGTTCAGGAGCGTTTGTAATAGGCAGCACACGACTTCGCGCATGCGCACTAACAATGTCGCCACGTCTCATTGGGATTGGACCAGAGCATCGCCTTCACTAATTTAAACACTTTGGAAAAGTTATTCTTGCTAACCTTTGACTGAAGAAGGCGTATATCATTAACTCCAGCATGTACCACTATCTTAGAGAACCTATGCCGTCCTAGAACCCTAAGATTACCTGCTATGTCCGGTGTTCTGGCTCCCGGGATACACCTAACCACTGCCGCTGGTGCCCCTACAGGCCTGGCTAATTTCACATGTCTCAGTATAGAGTCTCCTATAACCAGAGCTCTTTCAGGTTTCTCAGCAGGTGCATCACTGAGGAGAGCAAACCTGTTGGACACATGAAGCGCAGAAGAGGTCTGCTTTTAGGGGTCTAATAAGAAATTGGGACACATCCGGCAGATTACTTGTGAATCTGTCTTTAGTAGTCGGATTCCCTTTCAAAAAATCGATAACGTTTTCTCCACACATACCGCTTGAAGATGGCGGCACCCTGTGGTGTGCTGAAGTTTTGGAGCGGACAAGGGTTTTGGATCGTGTTTAATTTAAAGGCTTTCAATCACATTCACTATAAAATGTATGAAATATTCAATTCAATTCAATTTTATTTGTATAGCGCTTTTAACGATTTACATCATCACAAAGCAGCTTTACACACTCAAAAGAACTAAGTTTGTATGAAATGTGAATGTGTATGAATCAAAATGATATGATTGTCCCTGATTGTCCCTGATGAGCAAGCCTAGGACGACGGCGACAGTGGCAAGGAAAAACTCCCTGAGATGGTAATAGGAAGAAACCTTGAGAGGAACCAGACTCAACAGGGAACCCATCCTCATCTGGGTGAAAACAGATAGCAGGGATTGATGTGCATAATAATATGCGAGACTGAAAGTTCAATATAAGAGGAGATGTGTAAGATTAAAGTCCAGTTTGTTCCTGAAGGCTCAGGTAGACTGTGAAAAATTTCAGTCCTGAACTATTGAGCGACTGAAGTCACAGGTCCTCAGAGAACAGCTGTCTGCAGCAGTCGAGGACAGGACCACCTTCATGGAAAAGTGGAACCAACCCCAGTCACCACACGCATTCCAGGCAGACCACACGGGGGCATCCATGTGATAAGATCTCCAACCAGAAGCAGGACTCCAGGATGGGTTAGAGAGGTCCAGCGGGCAGAGGGGGTCTGGATCACTGGCAGCTCAGGAGCGACATGTATAGCTCGACAGAGAGATAGGTAGAGGAAAAAGGAGAGAGGGAGAGAGAGAGGAAAGAGCAGAAAAGGAGAGAGCAAGGAGATGGAGAAATAACAGTTAGGTATGGTCACAGTCGAACAATGTAAAAAGTGAATGTATATTTAGTGCAGAGTGCAAGCAGAGACTCCGGCAGGACTAACTATGACAGCATAACTAAAAAGGGAGAGCCAGAAGGAAACACAAACATGAGGGCTTCCAGAGATGTAAGGCAACCAATCACCTCACCGTCAACAAACCTGAGTGATCAATGAGAGTGGGGAAGACAGCATCCAAACATACCAGTTCACCTAATACTCTACGTCCATGAGTCCCCCAGATCTGCTGCTTTACCTAAGACTAATTTATTTATAAAAATGCTTGGCTAAATAAATAGGTTTTTAGCCTGGACTTAAACACTGAGACTGTGTCTGAGTCCCGAACACTATTTGGAAGACTATTCCATAACTTTGGGGCTTTGTAAGAAAAAGCTCTGCCCCCTGCTGTAGTTTTAATAATACGCGGTACTGACAAGCAGCCTGCATCCTTTGATCGAAGTAGGCGTGGCGGATTGTAAGACACTAGCAGTTCATTCAGATACTGCGGCGCGAGACCATTTAATGCTTTATACGTCAAGAGTAGTATTTTAAAATCGATGCGAAATTTCACAGGAAGCCAATGCAATATATATAAGATAGGGGTTATGTGCTCATATCTTCTGGTTCGAGTGAGGACTCTCGCTGCTGCATTCTGGACTAATTGAAGCTTGTTTAAGCTTGTTTCTAGCTGCTTGTGGTCCTATGACTAGAACTTCTGTCTTATCAGGATTAAGCAGAAGGAAATTAATTAGCATCCAATCTCTTATGTCCTGCACACATTGCTCAACTTTAGTAAGCTGGTTTTTCTCATCTGGTTTTGCTGAAATGTATACTTGTGTGTCATTAGCATAACAATGAAAACTAATACCATGTTTACGAATTATGTTGCCTAGAGGAAGCATGTAAAGGGAAAAAAGCAGTGGGCCTAAAACAGAACCCTGTGGAACACCAAACTCAACTTGAGAACATAAGGAATGGTCACCATCTAAATCTACAAACTGATAACGATCAGTCAAATAGGATCTGAGCCATAAGAGGGCCGTTCCCTTAATTCCTACTACATTTTCTAATCTGTAAAGGAGAATATTATGATCAATAGTGTCAAAAGCTGCACTGAGGTCGAGTAACACAAGTATAGTGACACAACCCTAATCAGAGGCCACTAGGAGGTCATTTACTACTTTAATGAGTGCTGTCTCTGTGCTGTGATGAGGCCTAAATCCTGACTGATACAATTCATGTATGCTATTCCTATGTAGATATGAACATAGCTGTTGTGATACTACCTTTTCCAGAAATTTTGAAATAAACGGGAGGTTTGATATGGGCCTGTAATTGGAAAGCTGACAGGGGTCAAGGTCAGGTTTTTTGATTAGTGGTTTAATAACTGCTAATTTAAGGGATTTAGGGACATACCCACTGCTGAGTGAACAGTTAATTACTTTTAACAGGGGTTCTGTTATTGCTGGAACTATCTGCTTGAGAAAATGTGTCGGTATCGGATCTAATTCACAGGTTGACGATTTTGAAGAGGAGATGAGTGAAATTAGTTCACTCGCTTCAAGGGGAGTAAAGTATTCTAGGTTCTGATGTGATGTGATTAATTTATCATCTGTATCACTTAAATTGTCTGGTTTTAAAGCCTGAATTTTTTGCCTAATATTTATGATTTTGTTATTGAAAAAGTTCATGAAATCCTCACTACTGTATGTTGTTGTTGTGGAGATTTCTGCAGTGGTCTTGTTTTTAGTTAATTTAGCACTGAGAGCTCTTCTATAGTTCAGGATGCTCTCCTTCCATGCTATTTGGAAAACTAACAATTTAGTTTGACGCCATTTGCGTTCTAATTTCCGAGCGGTTTGTTTTAGAGTGCGTGTGTGATCGTTATACCAAGGAGCAAGTTTCTTATCTCTAATCATTTTTCTTTTAACTGGAGCTACATTATCTAAGCTATGACGAAGTGTTGACTCTAGATATTCGGTCGCTTGATCGAGTTCTGTGAAATCAGATGGCGATCCAATCAAAGTTGATAATTCTGGAAGATGATCGATAAAGCCCTGTGTGGTATTTGATGTGAATGTACGTTTAAGGCAGTAGCGCGGTGCTGTGCGTACATTATTACTATGAGATACTTTAATCGAGACAAGACAGTGATCTGATATAACTTCAGACTGTGGAATTGTAATTATGTTTCTTATACTCAATCCGAAGGATAATATTAAGTCCAAAGTGTGACCTGCTTTATGAGTGGGTCCTACTACACACTGATTTACTCCTACTGAGTCCAGTATGGACATAAATGCTGCTCTCAGAGGGTCTTCTGAATTCTCAAAATGAATATTAAAATCTCCAGCAATTAACGCTTTGTCTACGGAAACGACAAGGTTTGAAAGGAAATCTGCAAATTCACAGAGAAATTCAGAGTACGGCCCTGGAGGTCTGTAAATGATAATTAGCGGAATCGTCTGAGCTGACTTTATGTTACTAAAGAGAATTTCAAATGCATTAAATTTAAATCTGTGTTTTTGTACGATAGCCAGATTATCGTTGTAAATAACTGCGACGCCTCCTCCTCTACCAGTTAACCGAGGCTGGTGTATGTAGCTGTATCCAGGAGGACTAGCTTCATTTAGAGCTACATACTCGTCCTGTTTAATCCAGGTTTCAGTTAAACATAATATATCAAACTCCTGGTCTGTGATAGTTTCGTTAATAATAACTGCTTTAGATGCGAGAGATCTAATATTTAACAGTCCTAGCTTCAGATCAGAGGTGCCGGCTGTGTATTCAGTGTGATCCGAGTTTGTGGTACTGTATCTATGTTAATTAAATTACTAAAACAGACTTTCTGAGTCTTTCTACATTTTTGCTTAGCTCGGGGAACAGACACAGTCTCAATATGATGAACCCTGGGTGACGACTCTATGCAGCTAGCAGACGGTTGGTTTAGCCTGTCTGTCTGCTCCCTGGCCTGGGCTCTGGATTGTCACCGATTAACTAGGCCTTTTCTGAGACTATGAGCTATACTACAAGAAATGAGAGCAGCACCTTCCCGAGTGGGATGGACACCGTCCCGCCCTAACAGGCCAGCTTTGCCCTCAAAGGTCTTCCAATTATCTATGAAGCCCACGTTGTTTTTTAGGAGCACCACCTGGACATCCAGCGGTTCAGCGACCATAACCTGCTGTAAGTTATGTCACCACGTCTCATTGGGATGGGACCAGAGCATACTACTCCATCGGACATCGCCTTCGCTAATTTAAACACCTCTATAAAGTTATTCTTATTAACCTCTGACTGACGAAGGCGTATATCGTTAGCTCCAGCATGTACCACTATCTTGGAGAACCTGTGCTGTCCTAGGGCATAGGGTAGCTCAGTGGTTAAGGCATTGGACTACGGTTCGGAAGATCCCAGGTTCAAACCCCACAACCACCAAGTTGCCACTGTTGGGCCCTTGAGCAAGGCCCTTAACCCTCAACTGCTCAGATGTGTAGTAAAAAATGGATAAAATGGATAAAAATGTAAGTCGCTCTGGATAAGAGCGTCTGCCAAAATGCCTAAATGTCCTAGAGCCCTAAGATTACCTGCTATGTCCGGTGCTCTGGCTCCCGGGATACACCTAACCACTGCCGCTGGCGCCCCTAAAGGTCTAGCTAATCTCACGTGCCTCAGTATAGAGTCTCCTATAACCAGAGCTCTTTCAGGTTTCTCAGCGGGTGCATCACTGAGGAGAGCAAACCTGTTGGACACGTGAAGCGCAGAAGAGGTGTGCTCCGGAGGGCTAGCCTTAGCGTTAGCTTTGGCTGAACGAGTATGCCGCCGAGTCGTCACCCACTCGCCCCGCTGTACCTGATTAGTTATTTGGTGGTGGATTCCGCTTGTTGTTCTCAGATGATAAGCGCGTTCTCCGAAAAAGCGCAAAAAGCAAACAAACAGAAAAAGGCAAAAATTCCAGTAGTATTAAAGCCTAAAAATTAGTTAATGTTGTTATTTAGAATAAACAAGAAAAGGTAATGTAATCTAAACCCCGATACAAACAAACGAGGAACTTTCGCGGGAACAATACGAAAAACAGGAAGCTACGAAAGAAATAGGAAAGGATATTGACCCGGAAAAGTATTATTTTGTAAATGAAGATTGTTGTAAGTATTATACAGAAACTCAATTTAATAGTAACATCATTATGGAAGGAGCTTTATCAATAATCCATTTAAATAGTAGAAGTCTTTGTAAAAATTTAATGAATATTAAGGATTATCTGCATCAGTTTAATAAATTTAGTGTGATTGCTATGTCAGAGATTTGGTTAGACAACGTAAGAGTTGACAAAGTACAAATGAACGGATATAATTTATTTACGGTAAATAGAGAAAATAGGACTGGAGAGGGTGTAGCTTTGTATGTTGATACAGCATTAAAATGTAAAGTTATTGAAAGTAAGTCATTTGCTATGGAAAATGTGTTGGAGTGTGTAACAATTGAAATTGAAACAAAAAGTACAAAAAATATAATGATTAGTTGTGTGTACAGAGCTCCAGGCAAATGCATTGATAAATTTACAAAAGAGTTATTTGATATGTTTGATCAATCAATTGAAAATAAGGTATGCATCATATGCGGTGATCTTAACATTGATTTACTAAACCCACATGGAAATAAAAGAATTGCTAATTTTGTTGATGCACTGTACAGTCATGGTTTCATTCCAATGATAACTAAACCTAGTAGATTGACAAAAGATACAGCAACATTAAAAGATCATATATATACTAATGAAATATATGGAATAAGACTAGGAGGGTTGCTTATAAATGATATTACAGACCATCTTCCAGTTTTTGTGATTTTCTATGATTTATTGAAAAATCCCCCCCTCAAAAAAATAACTATAACTAATTGTTATAAAGTCATCCACAATAGAACCCAAGAGGCTCTTAATGTAGATTTAAAAATACAAAATTGGGATGAGGTTTATGCATATAGCAACCCCCCAGTAAGGCGTATGAAGTGTTTTTGAATATATTAAATGAGCAAATTAATAAACATTGTTCATTTAAGAGGATTATAATAAAGCAAAAAAATGTATATAAACCATGGATTTCTAAAGGAATAGAGAAGGCATGTAAAAAGAAAAATGTTTTATTCAAGAAATTTCTAACAACTAGATCAAAACAAGCAGAAATTGATTATAAGACTTACAAAAATAAATTACAAAATATAATAAGATTTAGTAAGAAGGACTATTATAATAGGTTATTGAATATCCATAAAAACAATGTAAAAGCAACATGGAAGGTACTTAATGGTATACTTAAAAATAATACTTGTAGTTTTGATTACCCAAATCATTTTGTAAATGATGATAATCAAAATATGAATAAAGGGAAAGATATTGTCAATGAATTTTATAAGTATTTTGTAAATGTTGGATGTAAATTAGCAGAAAAAATTACTAAACATGGATCAGTGAATGAAGTAAAAAATAATAATAAGTATACAATGTTTATTCAGGCTGTAGATGAAAAAGAAATACTTCTAATAGTTAATAATTGCAAAAGTAAATATTTCACCGATTGTGATGATCTAGACATGTCGTTATTAAAAAATATAATTGTGAATATAGTAAAACCTTTTGCTTACATTAGTAATCTGTCTTTCGTAACAGGCATCTTTCCTAGTAAAATGAAAACGGCAAAAGTATCCAGATTTTTAAAGGAGGAGATCAGTATTCTTTCTCTAATTATAGACCAATTGCTCTTCTGCCGCAGTTTTCAAAAATTTTAGAAAAAGTATTTGTTCAGAGGCTCGACGAATTTGTAGAAAAACATAATTTATTGAGTGAATATCAATTCGGATTTAGGATAAAGAGGTCGACTTCAATGGCAGTAATGAAAATGGTTGAAGATATTTCAACTGCAGTAGAAAATAAAGAATATACAGTGGGAGTATTTTTAGATTTAAAAAAAGCATTTGATACAATTGATTATGATTTATTAGTGAAGAAATTGTTAAAATATGGAATAAGAGGAAAAGCGTTAGATTGGATAAAAAGTTACTTGGAAAGCAGACATCAGTATGTACAAATTAACAATGATAAATCTGACTTATTGAAAGTTACATGCGGCGTTCCACAAGGCTCAGTTTTGGGCCCTAAATTATTTGTGTTGTATGTTAATGATATTGGTAAAGTGTCCAGTGTATTAAAAATTTTATTATTTGCTGCTGACACCACTTTATATTTATCAGGGAAAAATTTGAAGCAGCTTCTGAACACAGTGGAAAGTGAATTGCTGAGGCTTAAAAGTTGGTTAGATAATAGTAAACTTTCCTTGAATTTGACTAAAACAAAGTTTATAATTTTCAGTAATCAAAAAATAAATCATGATGTGAAAATAAGAATTAATAATGAGGAAATAGAAAGAGTGTTCGAAATAAAATTTTTAGGAGTAATAATTGATAACAAATTGACTTGGAAACCACATATTAATTTCATTAAGATAAAAATCTCTAAATCAGTTGGAATTCTTAACCGATTAAAGCATGTATTGGATAATAAAACATTACGTATATTGTATTGTACACTCATATTTCCATACATGACTTATTGTGTGGAGGTATGGGGGCATACTCACAAAAGTTATTTACACCCAATATCTGTGTTACAAAAAAAAGCAATAAGGATTGTTGATAAGGTCGATTATTGTGAACATACAAATAAATTGTTTATAAAATCTAAAGTTTATTGTTTATAAATTTAAAATTTGTGGATCTAGTTGATTTGTATACTGCACAAATAATGTATAAAGCTTATAATAATTTACTTAACAGCTGTGTTCAGAGGCTGTTGAAAATAAAAGTCAGCCAGTACTGCCTAAAAGGAATGTTTATGTTTAGTAAAATAAGGGCCAGATCAAATTTAAAGAATACATGTATTTCTGTTAAAGGGGTTAATTTATGGAATAAATGTGATAAGGAATTAAAATTGTTATTCACTTCATAGATTTAAAAAAATGTTTAAAGATAAGGT
Source organism: Clarias gariepinus (assembly GCF_024256425.1). NCBI lineage: Eukaryota > Metazoa > Chordata > Actinopteri > Siluriformes > Clariidae > Clarias > Clarias gariepinus. The sequence continues at coordinate 837,176 of NC_071100.1, read as the reverse complement.
GTTTAGTGAATATATGACATGAAATAGATATGATAATTTTTTCTTCCTAATTTCTTTTCTTTTCTTAAGTGAAAGAATATATAATTTTGACATGTTTTGTTTATGTGTATAAGTGACAATATTTGTTAAAACAAATTTTGGGTAATTTACTGTAAAGTGTCGCTCATTATTTGTTGATGTATAAAGGGTAGGCATAATAAGCAATGCTTTAGCCTACACCTTTTTCAGTGTTAAACTGAAATAAACTGAACTGAACTGAACCTTGGCGAGACACAGCTAATCTGTTCTACGGGTAGAGTATATATCAGGAGGTGATGATCTGTGATATCATCACTTTGAGGTAAAATCTCTATATTAATTCAATTAAATTTTATTTGTATAGCGCTTTTAGCAATTTTCATTGCCGCAAAGCAGCTTTACACAGTCAAAAGAATTATTTAAGTTTGTCTGAAATTTGAATTTGTATGAATCAAAATGGTCAGGGAACCCATCCTCATTTGGGTGAAACAGAAAGCAGGAAATGATCTGCATTTATACAGTGTGTAAGGTGATAGGCAGTTCAGCTATAATAGTTGATGTTAATTGATGTTAATATGGAGTCCAGGTAGTTATTGAAGACTCAGGTAGACTTGTAGGAAGTTCCAGTCCTGAACTATCGAACTGTCAAGTCCCCAGAGAAACAGCTGCCAAAACCAGTCAAGGCCAGAACCGTCTTCTAGATAGAGAGAATCATCCCCAGACACCAGACGCATCCCAAAGAGACACACGGGGCATCCATGTGATGAGATCTTCAACCAGAAGCGGGGCACCAGGATGGGTCAGACAGGTCCGGAGGGCAGAGGGAGTCTGGATCACTGGCAGCTCAGGAACGACATGTGTAGCTCAACAGAGAGAGAGAGAAAGAGTGAAAGGGGGAGACAGGGGGAGAGAGGAAAGAGAAAGAGGGGGAGAAAGAGAAGAAGAGAAGAGATGGCAGTTAGGTATGGTCACAGTCACACAATGTATAATGTGAATGTATATTAACTGTAGAGTGCAAGCAGAGACTCCGGCAGTACAGCATTGTAGATAGTGGCAACACCACCACCGTGACCAATTAGACGGGGCTCATGCTCATGCATGGAGCTATACCAACGTGCTCCTCTCAGGCCCTCACTTAAACAATTCACTGTTGGCTGTGTTGCTACGGTTCAGAAAGAATCGCATTGCAATTATGGCAGACATCCAACAGATGTTCTATGGGTTCCTGATGAAAGAGGACCACAGAAACTATTTGAGATTCCTCTGGTACTCCAATGGCAATTAAACAAGGAGGTGGTGGACTACCGTATGAGGGTGTAAAGCTCAGAGTTTATGTTTAAGCTATTTACAATAATACGGGTTATAGAATCTAACTCCGGTGTTGCGCAATTTAGCCAAACAAGAAAAGACACGACACGACAGTTCAAAGCAAAAACCCAAAATGCATTAAGTGAAAAAACAACAAACAAAGGTGCACCAAAAACCAATATTTACAAAATATATACAAATATAAAAACGCGTGTGTGTGGGTGTGTGTGTATCTGTGTGCAAGTAAATTAGATAAATGTCCAAAGTCCGGATTATTGAAAGCGTGTGTGTGTTGAGAATGATGAGTCGGTCTCACCAGCAAAAATTAAATGTTCCGGGAGCACGACAACGGAGTAAGATGGTAGTGGAAATGTCCGACAAAGATTAATCCAGAAAAACGGTAATTCAATGTGTCACGGTCTCCACTCTCTCTCTTAACAAAAATACAGCGCTGTTTTCTCCTCATCTCTCTCCCCCTTGCTTCTTCATGGCAGCGCTTTAAAGGCGGACCAGGTGACCTTCTGCGTCACTGCCGACCTCTCACTACCTGTTAGTGAATTCTCGCGAGAGCCTCTTTTCGGGACCACCACCTATTGCTTGGGGTAAAACAACCCTAAAGGACACCGTAAAGGGGCACAGCTGCTTTACCTTTAAAAGCTTTTGCCATCTTTTTTTCCCCCTATAAAAAGCCCTTTATGTGGCTGCGCTACAAGGGTACATGTTTTTGGAAACAGCCCTTCTCCATCAGTGGCTATATATGGTCTACGGTTAGTGGCAAAGCGAGGTGAACAAGAGCACGGAACTGACACTTCACACTTTGTTAACAGGCACTTTTACGTGGACGACAGCCTTGTGTCCTTTCCCACAGAAACTGAAGCGATCGACCTGCTTAAGCACACTCAAGAATCATTTTCTAAGTCGAATAATAAGCTCCACAAAATAGCCTCAAACAGTGTCAAAGTCATGCAAGCTTTCCTGCCTGAAGATCTTGCTTCTGGTCTCCAAGATCTGAATTTTGGAAATGAGAGTTGGCCTGCGCAAAGAAGTTTGGGTTTGTACTGGGACATAAAGACAGATACCTTCACCTTCAAAGTCGCAGCAAACGACCAGCCCTACACTCATCCTGGAGTGCTCTCTGTCGTGAATAGCCTCTTCGACCCTTTGGGCTTTGTGGCACCTGTGACAATCCGGGGCAGGGCATTGGTATGGGAGCTGACCGAAGGGGTACACGATTGGGACACAGTCCTTCCTCAAGAGAAGAAAAACATGTGGGATGAATGGAAAACCTTCACATCACACACACATACTTAGACTATTCACTTTCTAACACTCCATACACTGAGCTGTGTGTCTTTTCAGATGCCTCGAGTTGGGCCATAGGAGCTGTGGCTTACCTCAGAGCTCTGACTGATAAAGGCGAAGTCAAAGTCAGGATTTGTGCTGGGTAAAGCAAAGTTGTCACCTCGTCCTGAGCCTTCTATCTTTCGCCTGGAGCTATGCGGTGCAGTGCTGGCTGTAGAGATAGCTGAACACATTCTTGATGAGCTAGACCACAAACCAAATGCTGTGAGATTGTTCTGTGAGGAAGACAGTTCACAGAAGGAGCAATCCGACAGGCTGGCTTGTGGATTGTAGGGGGGAAAAGACTGATAAATTTAATCCTTCACTGTTGTGTGGCATGCCGCAGACTCAGAGGAAAGTAAGAAGTTAAAAAATGGCAGATCTTCCTCTTGAATGCCTCAGTACATCTCCTCCATTTATATATGTGGGGTTAGACGTTTTTGGTCCATGGACGGTCCATTCGACGCACCAGAGGTGGTGTGGCTGAAAACAAGAGGTGGGCTATACTCTTCACATGTATGAGTACACGATAGAAGTTATAGAGTCTATGAACACTGCCAGTTGCATCAATGCTCTGCGAAGGTTTTTTGCTGTAAGAGGACCAGCAAAACAGCTCAGATCAGGCAGAGGAACCAACTTCATCGGAGCAAGCCAAGAACTAGGCATGCAACCAGCAAAGGAAAACCAGAATAGTCTTCTTAAATACCTTCATGAGAATGGCTGTATGTGGGAATTCAATCCACCACATGCATCCCACATGGGTGGAGCATGGGAATGCATGATCGGTGTGTCCCGCAGGATTCTAGATGGTATGTTTTTACAGAAGAAACATGCTCACTTGACCCATGAGGTACTTTGCACTCTGATGGCAGAGGTGTCGGCAATCATAAATGCGAGACCTCTGGCTCCTGTCTCGGCAGATCCCTATTCTCCATGCATACTCACTCCAGCGATGTTTTTAACCCAAAAGTCCGTAGAACCTGTTCAGTTTGAGAACTACAACGAAAAAGACATCTTGAAGTGTCAGTGGAAGCGAGTGCAGGCATTGGCTAACGAGTTCTAAATCCGATGTAGAAAAGAATACATCAGTACACTCCAACCACGACGCAAGTGGCACGAGACTCACCGAAATTTGCAGCCTGGAGATGTTGTGCTGTTGAAGCAAGTTCAGTCTCCAAGAAATGACTGGCCTTTGGGCCTAATAACATCCGTCTTCCCGGGTAACGGAAGGGTCCGCAAGGTAGAGGTTAGAACAACCTCAGGCGGTAACGTGAAAACATTCCTAAGACCCATTGCTGATGTTATCTTACTGCTAGCCAAAGAAGAATAAATAAGACTGAACACAGACTTTTATAGTGGCATTGATAATGCCAGACGGAGAGTGTTCTGCCTCTGTTAAAGGCTGTGTGCAATTTATAATGGACATTTGCATTGACCAATGTTGTATTTTTGTGATACTTTAATTTTCTGTTTTATTTTTGCTGACCACTAGGTGGCAGTGTGGACTCTTAATTTGAGGTGTTTTCATGAGTGACGCCTGTTAGGTAAAAGAAACATTTATATTTATAAATTTATATTTATATTGCAGAAGTGTATGTTCAGTTTAAAGATGGTGTAATCAACTATGTTGTGATTGCCAATATCACATTGCACTAGTGATCTCCATTGAGAATGTTGCTAAACAGATAAGTTGTTACGGTTAGATAATTTTCTGTATTTCCTTCATTTTATTTACAGTTTTACTAGGTTCATTGGCTGTAGAGTAATTGTGTAAACCACACACTGAATTATTAAAGGAACAAGATGCTCATATCCTGGCTATTGAACAGAGTTTGGCTTGCTGTTTATTTATATTACATGCTTTGAAAGCAAAACATATAAAGAGAGCAGTACACTGTTTTTAAGTCACGGCATAGCACTGAAACTGCTCTAATAAGAGTGTTCAACGATTTGCTTTTAGCTGTTGACTCTGATGATTCTGCCATTCTGGTTTTATTGGACCTGACTGCAGCTTTTGACACAGTAGACCATAACATCCTTTTATCACACCTCGAGACATGCGTTGGAATTAAAGGTTCTGTTCTTAAATGGTTACAATCATATTTGTCAGACAGGAATTTCTCAGTCCATCTAGGGAATTATTCATCCACAGTGTCTTCTCTTGGCTGTGGGGTACCCCAAGGCTCCATCTTAGGTCCAATTCTCTTCTCACTGTATATGCTTCCATTGTGTCCATTTTCAGGAAGCATATGTAGCCCTCCCGCCAGGTAGTATTATACACGGCTCAAAAAGAAAGATTCTGTCCAAGGGGAAATCTTCCACTATCCTGGGAGAACGCACACTTTTTCTAATCAAGGTTTCAGATTTCCACTTGTTCGTGTCAGATTAATGTTTCCTATCTGGACATTTATGTACAAACTGTATTTGCCCTTTAAATTTAATCATACATGTGTTTAAGGAGTATCGCAGGAGACCACACCAATTTTAACTGATTAATAACGACTAATTTATTGTCCTCGGGAACTCTTTTGTGGTATCTTTCTTTTGTTTTGTTCTTTCTCTTATAATTGTCACATGAGTAAACACACAGTTCAATTCACATGGTCACCATCAACCATATTAATAAAATAAACATAACCCTAAAAGGAAAATGAACAAAGAAACCCTCAATGACACTGTAATACTCAGGTTTAGCCCAGATTTCACATTTAAAATTACCCAGCTGGGATTTTCAGTACCTCGTTGGTGCGCTAGATGGAGCTCTTTTGGTGAAGAAACTTGTACTCACGTATCCACTGTTGAAATAATAAACACTGATCCTGGAAGCACACCGCAATGAAAAAAAACAATCACAAAATTCAAAAGTCTTTTTCTTGTGCACTAAAAAAACCCTGTCTTCCGCTTTTTCTCATCCGGGGCCCTTTTTTTTCTCTTACCTTCCCTTACAGAGTCAGCATCTATAGTTCTCATAAAGGAATTACCATTCTCAAAAAAAAAAAAAAAAAAGATGGGAGTCTTTAATTTTCATCTTAAACAACCACACTTCGAATTATTTTATACATACCATGAACATAACACATATCCTGTTATACAGAGTTCTACACATAAAATCGCCTTCCACTGTTTTGCTGATAATATTTAAATCTATCTGTCTAAACTTTCTCAATCTGAACAAAAATAAAACTGAAATTATTGTTTTTGGAAAGCCTAATCTCCTCAGTGGTTATAACAGTGTCATTGGATTGCTGGAATCTTTTTCTCATCAGTCTGCTAGAAATCTTGGGGGTAATTTTTGACTCTGCCTTTATGTTGAATGAACAGATAAGCTCAGTTGTAAGGTCCAGCTTTTTTCAACTTCGACTTAGTAAAGTTAAGCACTATATCCCCCCTGAACAGTTTGAGACAGTAATTCATGCTTTCATCATGTCACGCCTTCACTACTGTAACTCACTATCCATATGTCTGTCAGTCACAACTTCAAACGGCTACAAGCCGTTCAAAATGCAGCAGTTTGCCTTCTGACTGGGAAGAGAAAACGTGATCATATTACACCCATACTGGCTTCCTGTATATTTCAGGATCCAGTTTAAAATATTACTTCTTGTTTTTAAAAGCCTAAATAATTTGGCACCTGCCTATCTGTCAGAGCTTCTTGTTCCGTACTCCCCTTCCAGAGACCTGCAAACCTCTGATCATCATTTACTGCACATCCCCAAAACAAAGCACAAAACCAGAGGTGGCAGAACCTTTTCGGTAGTAGCCTCCAGCCTGTGGAACAGCCTCCCTTTGCAGTTGAAAGCCGCCCAGAATTTTATAATTTTAAAACCATGCTTAAAACACATCTGTTTTCATGTGCATTTAACTTTTGATTTATTAAGCTAGTTTTATTTTATTTATTACTATAATAATGATTATTTTAATTTTATCCCATGGATTTCTGTCTTGTGGTTTGTAATAGTGAGCAATGAATATTAAGTAGATACGCGGTATAGTACTGCTGACTTATTGTTTTATACTTGTACAGCACTTTGGTAAGTGGAAGTTGTTTTAAATGTGCTTAATGAATAAATTTGATTGATTGATTGATTGTCTGCTATATTTAATAAATTTTTACTTCTATTTTTGGTATTTTTATTAAAAAAAGTTGTTAGATTCAAAATGTAGAAGAAGAGTTGTATCTGAGCTAAGTTTTAAGCTAAGAGAATAAGAGTTATTTCTTCTTGTGTCCGCTTCACCTTGATACACTTACTGGTCTGGGCCAGATCGAGCTGGAGACACACACACACACACACACACACACACACAGGCATGATGTCTGAAAATCTTCGTTTATTCTCAGCAAAGAGAGCATATTTAAACGAGGCTACGTCCCGAACATCAAAAGAATCAGTCATTAACATGTTGGTCATAGAGGGACCCAGAGACAGACAGGTGAGAGGAAATAGATTTGCATTCTCCTGATCAAACAAAAGGGTTCTTGCAGACAGAGACATTTGGATGTATCCTTGTCTGGACACAGGATATAGAAGGTGTTACCACAGAAGGCATAAGAAAGCACAGTGAGGGGTCTGTTCTCAAGGCACAGGAATCTTCTTATTATATTACAGTGTCTTACAATGTTATAAAACTTTACACTTGTCTAATCTATTTTTTTCCCTTTCTTCCCCATAAATGCAACTGTATGACCAAGACAAAGCAGTTTCCCTCTGGGATTAATAAAGTTCTTTGAATCTTGAATCTTTGAATCTAATGGTGTGTAGTCTTTGTCTAGGTGCTAGATCAGAACAGATGGGGGTAAGATTTAGAGAAAAAGGGAACCTGTTGCTGAGGAATCAATAATCTCTGTCATTTTAAACTATATTTTAGGTTTACTGAATAGGATAAAACACACTGTGAATAGAGTCTTAATGGTTCTGTTCACCATCCAGTCCAGTAGGGGGCAGTGAAAAACCCAAGTAAAAGACAAAGGAGAAGAAGAGCTGAAGACGTTGTGTTAATTGGACGGCCTAGTTATCCAGCTAAGCTAAAACAATCTCTACATTTAGCTGTTTCTACCTGCAGTTTTACAGAGAGTCTTAAATCAGTTCAATTAAAAACAGCATTTGGAGAGGATTAACTCACTGATCCTGAGGTAAGTTAAAGTCTAAACACTTACTGACTGGATCCTACATAGAGCTCTGTTTAGGTAATAGTGTCTGTAGTACCAGAAAATAATAATAATAATAATAATAATAATACATTCAATTATAATTAACAAATAAGTCATTATATTTATATAGCGCTTTTAACCATGGTCATTTTCTCAAAGCAGCTTCACAAAAATGAAAGAAATTCATTTAAAAATAATAATAATAATTATAAAAAATATATAATAATGATTTGTGTATGTGTGAGAAAAATGTGTCTAAATAATAATGAGATGAATGAATGAAATTTCTCTGATGAGCAAGCCAAGGGTGACCGCGACAGTGGCAAGGAAAAACTCCCTGAGATGGCAATAGGAAGAAACCTTGAGAGGAACCAGACTCAACAGGGAACCCATCCTCATCTGGGTGATAACGGATAGGAATTATATAACATCATGTGTGTTATGAAGCTGAAAGTTCAATATAACAGAAGTTCTTTAAATTAACATGAAGTCCAGTTCAGCACAGGGAGTCAGTAGATGCAGAGGGCAGATGGGGTCTGGATCACTGGGAGCACAGGAGCAGGATGTGTAGCTCCAACCATCATAAAGCAGAATCCAGCTGGAGCTGGTCCTTCTCTGGATGCCTCAGTATCCTCGCAGGGTTGGCCTTTGTCTACTGAAGCTGGTACAATCTCAAGATGCCTCGGGATGGGTAGAGAAATAAATAGTATAAATAAATAGCCATTCAGGATAGATGTACTGAGGTATGAAGTTATGGGATGAGTTACGCGTATGCCAGATTAAAGAGATGCGTCTTGAGTCTACTTTTAAACTGGGAAACTGTGTCTGAGCCCCGAACACTGTCTGGAAGGCTATTCCAAAGCTTTGGAGCTAAATATGAAAAAGCCCTACTCCCTTTTGTAGATTTTGAAATTCTAGGAATTACAAGAAGTCCGGAGTTTTGTGATCTTAAGGAGCGTGGTGGATTATAGCGTATCAGAAGACTGGTTAGGTATGTGGGAGCTAAACCATTTAAAGCCTTGATGTAAGTAATACTATTTTGTAATTAATTCTAAACTGAACAGGTAGCCAGTGCAGGGATGATAATATTGGGGTTATATGATCATATTTTACCATACCTAACTGTTATTTCTCCATCTCTTTGCTCTCTCCTTTTCTGCTCTCTCCTCTCTCTCTCTCTCTCCCTCTCTCCTATTTCCTCTACCTATCTCTCTGTCGAGCTATACATGTCGCTCCTGAGCTGCCAGTGATCCAGACCCCCTCTGCCCGCTGGACCTCTCTAACTCATCCTGGAGTCCTGCTTCTGGTTGGAGATCTTATCACATGGATGCCCCCGTGTGGTCTGCCTGGAATGCGTGTGGTGACTGGGGTTGGTTCCACTTTTCCATGAAGGTGGTCCTGTCCTCGACTGATGCAGACTGCTGTTCTCTGAGGACCTGTGACTTCAGTCGCTCAATAGTTCAGGACTGAAATTTTTCACAGTCTACCTGAGCCTCCAGGAACAAACTGGACTTTAATCTTACACATCTTCTCTTATATTGAACTTCCAGTCTCGCATATTATTATGCACATCAATCCCTGCTATCTGTTTTCACCCAGATAAGGATAGGTTCCCTGTTGAGTCTGGTTCCTCTCAAGGTTTCTTCCTATTACCATCTCAGGGAGTTTTTCCTTGCCACTGTCGCCATCGTCCTAGGCTTGCTCATCAGGGACAATCAGGGACAATCATATCATTTTGATTCATACACATTCACATTTTATACAAACTTAGTTCTTTTGATTGTGTAAAGCTGCTTTGTGATGATGTAAATCGTTAAAAGCGCTATACAAATAGAATTGAATTGAATATTTTCTGAATCTAGTGAGAACCCTGGCGGCCGCATTTTGGACTAACTGAAGCTTGTTTATTGAGGATGCAGGACAACCACCTAGTAATGCATTACAATAGTCCAGTCTGGAGGTCATGAATGCATGAACTAGCTTTTCTGCATGAGATACGGATAAGATGCTCCTAAGTTTGGCAATATTTCTAAGATGGAAAAAGCCTGTTTTTGTGATATTGGAAATATGATTTTTAAAGGACAAGTTACTGTCTAATAGGGCTGGGCGATATGGCTGAAAACTGTATCACGATATCAGTGTTTCATATCGGTCGATATCGACAATTGTTGATATTTTTAAGACCCATTTAAAATAAGGACCAGGAGGAAAAATATTACATTAAAACATTTTTATTTTAAACTTAAACTTTCTCTGATCATAGTCCCCTCAGTTATTAAGACAGAAATGTCAATAACCATGGAAAACTCAAATAATTAAAATGTAAGTCTAAAGTCACAATGAACACTTAATTATCTCTTAACATTTACGGTGCAAAATAAAAGAAAATGTAAGAAATGCTTGATAAAGTGTAATAAAATAAGTGCATTTTCTGCTTTTGAAGAGGAATCCAGCAGACCAGCATGAGACAACGACATGGTGCAACCAAACGTGATACTGTTACATGATTGACGTTAGTGTATCACTCCCCACATTGCTAGGTTACCAGAGAGCGAGTGCCTTTGTTTATGCAACTGTCACGGGCAACCGGAAGCGGAGCAGAAGACTAGCAGTTAGCCCCTGTAGCGTGGACGGTAAATCCAAACGCGGAAATAGCGCGAACAGGCAGGATAACCACGCGAGTCATAGTAAGAACTCTCTCACACCGAGAGCAAGAGTTTACACAATAATCCCCGCTGTTGCGGGAGAGAGGTTGATTTTACGGCAGCTGTTTACGGGAGTGTAGTCTAGTGCAGGCAATGCTTTGTGGGTAATGCAGTCCAATGGCATGAACGCGAAAATGTGAGATGAGCTGAAATATAGAGCCTGAACCTGTTTTCTTTTAGTAGTTTTTGGTTTGATTTAAGTACGGATTCCAACCGGAAGTTTGTAATATCCCCTGACAACGCAGTAAGTAAAAGAATGGACATGCATCGACTCGCTTGTCTTTCCCATCAGCGCCATCTTGTCTCCTTTTATACTTCCTGAATCGCGACCGTACTACTTCAGGGTCCTAGTGCCGGTCGCAGAGCGAGTACGCATGACAGCAACCAAACTAGCTTCGCGACCTCTGTTTTCTTTCGACAAAGAATAAAAATTATCGCACGTTTTATCGAGCACATTTTTATATTGATATCGATCACGTGTCTATCGCGATACATATCGTTATCGTTTTATCGCCCAGCCCTAGTGTCCAATATTATGCCCAGGTCTACTGTTGAGCTAGTAGTAACAGTAAACCCTTTTAAATGCAGGCTGAATTGTGAAAGCTGATATAAATATATCGAAGAAGGAGAGGAGTAAGGCGTGTTCGTAAGCAGAGAGAGAAGAGGAAAGGCAAGAGTTTAGGAGTGATAGTAAGGAATTTGAATGTTGGGACCATGACAGGGAAGGGAAGAGAGTTAGTTGATATGATGCAGAGAAGAAAGGTGGATATACTGTGTGTACAGGAGACCAGGTGGAAAGGTAGCAAGGCTAGAAGCTTAGGATCAGGGTTCAAATTGTTTTACCATGGTGTGGATAGGAAAAGAAATGGAGTAGGAGTTATCCTAAAAGAGGAGTTTGTAAGGAATGTTCTAGAGGTGAAGAGAGTATCAGATAGGGTGATGAGTCTGAAGCTGGAAATTGAAGGGATAATGTTCAATGTTGTTAGTGGTTATGCCCCACAGGTTGGATGTGAGTTAAAAGAGAAGGAGAAATTCTGGAGTGAGTTAGATGAAGTGATGCAGAGCATCCCCAGAGGTGAAAGAGTGATGATTGGTGCAGACTTCAATGGACATGTTGGGGAAGGGAACAGAGGTGATGAAAATGTGATGGGCAGGTTTGGTCTTCAGGACAGGAATGTAGAAGGACAGACGGTGGTGGACTTTGCAAAGAGGATGGAAATGGCAGTGGTAAATACTTTCTTCCAGAAGAGGCAGGAACATAGGGTGACATATAAGAGTGGAGGCAGAAGCACTCAGGTCGACTACATCTTGTGTCGACGTTGTAACCTGAAAGAGATCAGTGACTGCAAAGTGTTGGTAGGGGAGAGTGTAGCCAGACAACACAGAATGGTCGTGTGTAAAATAACCCTGGTGGTGAGGAAGGCGAAGAGGACAAAGGCAGAGCAGAGGCCAAAGTGGTGGAAGCTGAGAAAGGAAGAATGTTGTGAAGTCTTTAGGGAGGAGTTGATACAGGCTATGGGTGTTCAGGAGGTGCTTTTAGTTGACTGGACAACTACAGCCAATGTGATCAGGGAGACAGGTAGGAGGGTACTTGGTGTATCATCAGGTAAGGGGAAAGTGGACAAGGAGACGTGGTGGTGGAATGAGGAAGTCCAGGAGTGTATACAGGGAAAGAGGCTAGCTAAAAAGAAGTGGGACACTGAAAGGACTGAAGAGAGTAGACAGGAGTACAGGGAGATGCAGAGTAAGGTGAAGGTAGAGGTGGCAAAGGCCAAACAAAGAGCATATGAGGACTTGTATGCTAGGCTAGACAGTAAGGAGGGAGAGGTGGATCTGTACAGGTTGGCAAGGCAGAGAGATAGAGATGGGAAGGATGTGCAGCAGGTTAGAGTGATTAAAGATAGAGATGGAAATGTACTGACAGATGCCAGGAGGGTGATGGGAAGATGGAAGGAGTATTTTAAGGAGTTGATGAATGAGGAAAACGAAAGAGAACAAAGAGTAGAAGAGGTGACTGTTGTGGAACAGGAAGTAGCAAATATTGGTAGAAGTGAGGTGAGAAGGGGGTTGAAGAGGATGAAGAGTGGAAAGGCTGTTGGTCCTGATGACATACCTGTGGAGGTATGGAAGTGCTTAGGAGAGGTGGCAGTAGAGTTTTTGACAAGTTTGTTTAACAAGATCTTGGAGAGTGAGAGGATTCCAGAGGAATGGAGGAGAAGTGTATTGGTGCCAATTTTTAAGAACAAGGGAGATGTGCAAAGCTGTGGCAATTATAGAGGTATAAAGCTAATGAGCCAGACAATGAAGCTGTGGGAAAGAGTAGTGGAAGCTAGGTTAAGGGCAGAGGTGAGCATTTGTGAGCAGCAATATGGTTTTATGCCTAGAAAGAGTACATCAGATGCAGTATTTGCTTTGAGGATGCTGGCGGAGAAGTACAGAGAAGGTAACAGGGAGTTGCATTGTGTCTTTTAAGATTTAGAGAAAGCGTATGACAGGGTGCCAAGAGAGGAGCTGTGGTATTGTATGAGGAAGTCTGGAGTGGCAGAGAAGTATGTTAGAGTGGTGCAGGATATGTATGAGAGCTGTAAGACAGTGGTAAGATGTGCTGTAGGTGTGACAGAAGAGTTTAAGGTGGAGGTGGGTCTGCATCAAGGATCGGCTCTAAGCCCCTTTTTGTTTGGTGATGGACAGGATGACAGATGAGGTAAGACAGGAGTCCCCATGGACTATGATGTTTGCAGATGACATTGTGCTCTGTAGCGAGAGCAGGGAACAGGTGGAGGAAAATTTGGAGAGGTGGAGGTATGCTCTGGAAAGCAGAGGAATGAGGGTAAGCTGCAGTAAAACGGAATACATGTGTGTAAATGAGAGGGACCCAGGAGGATCGGTGAGGCTACAGGGAGCAGAGGTAAAGAAAGTGCAGGATTTTAAGTACTTGGGGTCAACGGTCCAGAGCAACGGAGAGTGTGGAAAGGAGGTGAAGAGGCGGGTACAGGCAGGTTGGAATGGGTGGAGAAAAGTGTCAGGTGTGTTGTGCGATAAAAGAGTATCAGCGAGAATGAAAGTAAAGGTGTGCAGGACAGTGGTGAGATCAGCGATGCTCTACGGCTTAGAGACAGTGGCGCTGAAGAAAAGACAGGAGGCAGAGTTGGAGGTAGCAGAGCTGAAGATGTTGAGGTTCTCTTTGGGAGTGACAAGGATGGATAGGATTAAGAATGAGTTTATCAGAGGGACAACCCATGTTAGATGTTTTGGAGATAAAGTCAGAGAGACAAAGAAGAAAGACAAAGAAGAAGAAGATATATATAAATAAATATAAATATATATAAATTTTTACTATTGTACAATGTTTTGTATTTTTCATGATGCTGAATTCAATTTACTTTCCTTAACTAGAGATAAAGAAGAACAAAAGACATTATTTGTACGATGACTGGTCAAGAAGAAACTCAGACAGACCTTCACCTTTGCTTAGTGTGTGGAAAAAGTTTTAGTCAAGAGAAGGATCTCACAGCACACCAGCTCATCCACAGACAAGACAAACCACATCAGTGCTCACAGTGTGGAAAGAGTTTCATTTATAAATGTCTTCCCCAACAACATCAGCGCGTTCACACAGGAGAGAAGCCACATCAGTGCTCACAGTGTGGGAAGAGTTTTGCTAACATGAGAAATTTGAAAGCACACCAGCACATTCATACAGGAGGGAAGAAGCCGTATCAGTGCTCACAGTGTGGAAAGAGTTTCAATTATAAATGTCTTCTCCAACAACATCAGCGCGTTCACACAGGAGAGAAGCCGCATCAGTGCTCACAGTGTGGAAAGGGTTTCAATTATAAATGTGCTCTCAAACAACATCAGTGCGTTCACACAGGAGAGAAGCCGTATCAGTGCACACAGTGTGGAAAGGGTTTTACTCAAAAGTATCCTCTCAAGCAACATCAGCACATTCACATAGGAGATAAACCGTTTCACTGTTCACAGTGTGAAAAGAGTTTTAATCAAAAGCATGCTCTCAAGCAACATCAGCGTATTCACACTGGAGACAAACCATTTCACTGTTCACAGTGTGGAAAAAGTTTTACTCAAAGCAGCAATCTTCTGCAACATCAGCGTATTCACACTGGGGAGAAGCCGTATTACTGCTCAGAGTGTGGGAAGAGTTTTAGTAATTTGAGGAATTTCCAACAACACCAGCGCATTCACACTGGAGAGAAGCCGTATTACTGCTCTGTGTGTGGAAATAATTTTTCTAGAATCAGCTCTTTTAATAAGCATCTACGGACGCATACTGAAGGAGAGAAAAACGTATACTGAAGGTACAGATGAAGAACTTTCAAATAGACGGCTGATCCGTGAAAGGACCTTGAACTATCCATGACAATTCCTGGAATTGTCCATGCATGAAACGTGATCCCCCGCGATGATGCAGTCAACGAATCTCCGCCCCATAAACGCCCATTTGCGTTGTTTTAATAAAATGGTTGCAATGCTGTATAATGCCCCCAGGTGCTGCAGTGACTGATTTAGTTAACTGCAG
Organism: Clarias gariepinus; assembly: GCF_024256425.1. NCBI lineage: Eukaryota > Metazoa > Chordata > Actinopteri > Siluriformes > Clariidae > Clarias > Clarias gariepinus. The sequence continues at coordinate 822,115 of NC_071100.1, read as the reverse complement.
CTCTTGCATTGTCCACATATTTTCATAATTAAATCAAGTTTGTAATCTTGGTGATCTATACAGTACAGAGTACCGGTCCCTAACTATGCTTTAATGCTCAGACTTTTCATGCATACGACATCGGGCCACTGCCACTCATATACTTTTAAAATAATAATATAAAAACATTTGAATGTCAGCCGAAATGTATTTTAATTCTGCACCAGTATGTCTTACATAAATAAATAACTCAGCTAAGTATGAGTTATACACACAAAAGAAATCTGGGTTATTTTTACTACCCAAATGCTGGGTTGCCTCTGTTGGGTGATTTTTCTGGGTTATTTATTGTGAATTGGGTTATTTTTGTTTAACCCAGCTTTGCTGGTTTGAAATTGGGTTAGCTAGTGACCGCTAACATCACAGACAAGACCGCCCCTCCCCCGAAGTTCACCGGTGTATTCAGTGGCCTTGTCAACTATGTGTCTTTTTTTTTTTTGCCCGCTGGTGAGTGTGCTTTCTCCTCGTGCATTTAGGAGGAAATGTAAACGTTAAATAAAAAAATGGTCAGTTTGTCCCTGGTGAGCAAGGCGAGGGCGACAGTGGCAAGGAAAAACTCCCTGAGATGGTAATAGGAAGAAACCTTAAAAGTAACCAGACTCAACAGGTAACCCATCCTCATTTGGGTGAAACAGAAAACAGTAAATGATCTGCATTTATACAGTGTGTAGGGTGGGAGGCAGTTTAGCTATAATAGCTGATGTTAATTGATGTTAATATGGAGTCCAGGTAGTTATTGAAGACCCAGGTAGACTTGTAAGAAGTTCCAGTCATGAACTATCGAACTGTCAAGTCCCCAGAGAAACAGTTGCCAACACCAGTCAAGGCCAGAACCATTTTCTAGGTAGAGAGAATCATTCCCAGACACCAGACGCATCCCAGAGAGACACACGGGGCATCCATGTGACGAGATCTTCAGCCTGAAGCGGGGCACCAGGATGGGTCAGACAGGTCCGGAGGGCAGAGGGAGTCTGGATCACTGGCAGTTCAGGAACGACATGTGTAGCTCGACAGAGAGAGAGAAAGAGTGAAAGGGGGAGACAGGAGGAGAGAGGAAAGAGAAAGAGGGGGGGGAAGAGAAGAAGAGGAGAGATGGCAGTTGGGTATGGTCACAGTCACACAATGTATAATGTGAATGTATATTAACTGTAGAGTGCAAGCAGAGACTCCGGCAGGAATAACTATGACATCATAACTAAAAGGGAGAGCCAGAAGGAAACACAAACATGAGGGCTTCCTGACATGTAAAGCAAACAATCACCTCACCGTCAGCAAACCTGAGTGATCAATGAGAGTGAGGAAGACAGCATCCAAACATACCAGTTCACCATAATACTCTACGTCCATGAGTCCCCCAGATCTGCTCGGCTAAATAAATAGGTTTTTAGCCTGGACTTAAACACTGAGACTGTGTCTGAGTCCCGAATACTATTTGGAAGACTATTCCATAATTTTGGGGCTTTGTAAGAAAAAGCTCTGCCCCCAGCTGTATTTTTCATAATACGCGGTACTGACAAGCAGCCTGCATCCTTTGATCGAAGTAGGCGTGGTGGATCGTAAGACACTAGCAGTTCGGTCAGGTACTGCGGCGCGAGACCATTTAATGCTTTATATGTCAAGAGTAGTATTTTAAAATCAATGCGAAATTTCACAGGGAGCCAATGGAGTGAAGATAAGATAGGGGTGATGTGCTCATATCTTCTGGTTCTATTGAGGACTCTCGCTGCTGAATTCTGGACTAGCTGAAGCTTACTTATGCATCTAGCTGAACAACCAGACAGTAAGGCATTACAATAGTCCAACCTAGAGGTGATAAAAGCATGAACTAGTTTTTCTGCATCGTTTAGCGACAATAAATTTCTTATCCTTGCAATATTTCTGAGGTGAAAGAATGCTATCCTGGTAATATTATCTACATGTGCTTTAAATGAAAGGCTGGAATCAATAATCACACGGTCACAAGGTCTTTCACTGTTGCATTTGATGGAACAGAAAGGCCATCTAAAGTTACGGTGTGATCTAAAATTTTACTCCTAGCTGTATGCGGTCCTATGACTAGAACTTCTGTCTTATCCGGATTTAGCAGAAGGAAGTTAATTAGCATCCAATTTCTTATGTCCTGCACACATTGCTCAATTTTAGTAAGCTGTTTTTTCTCATCAGGTTTTGCTGAGACATATAACTGTGTATCGTCAGCATAACAATGAAAACTAATACCATGCTTACGGATTATGTTGCCCAGAGGAAGCATGTAAAGGGAAAAAAGCAGTGGACCTAAAACTGAACCCTGCGGAACGCCAAACTCCACTAGAGAACATGCAGAATAATCACCATTTAAGTCTACATACTGATAACGATGGGTCAGATAGGATCTGAGCCAGGAGAGGGCTGTACCCTTAATTCCTACTACATTTTCTAATCTGTGAAGAAGAATAGCGTGATCAATGGTGTCAAAAGCTGCACTGAGGTCAAGTAATACAAGCATAGTTACACAACCCTGATCAGAGGCCAATAGGACGTCATTTACTACTTTAACGAGTGCTGTCTCTGTACTGTGATGAGGCCTAAATCCTGACTGATACAGTTCATGTATGCCATTTCTATGTAGATATGAGCATAGCTGCTCCGCTACTATCTTTTCCAGAATCTTAGAGATGAAGGGGAGGTTTGATATTGGCCTGTAACTGGACACCTGACAGGGGTCGAGGTCAGGTTTCTTAATTATTGGTTTGATAACTGCTAATTTAAAAGATTTTGGAACATAACCAATGCTGAGTGAAGAATTAATTATTCTCAACAGGGGTTCTGTTATTGCTGGTGCTATCTGTTTAAGAAAATGTGTCGGTACAGGATCTAATATACAGGTTGATGAATTTGAAGAAGAGATGAGTGAAATTAGTTCATTCTCTTCAAGGGGAGTAAAGTATTCTAGGTTCTGATCTGACATGGCTAGATTAACATCTGCATCAAATACATAGTTCGATTTCAAAACCTCAATTTTATGCCTAATATTTACAATTTTATTATTAAAAAAGTTCATGAAGTCCTCACTATTGCATGATGTTGTTGTGGAGATTTCTGCAGTGGTCTTATTTCTGGTTAATTTGGCTACAGCATTAAATAAGAATCTAGGATTATTTTTGTTATTTTCTATAAGAGTGGAGAGATATGTTGATCTAGCTACACTAAGAGCTTTTCTATAGTTCAAGATGCTCTCCTTCCATGCTATTTGAAATACTAGTAATTTAGTTTGACGCCATTTACGTTCTAATTTCCGAGCGGTCTGTTTTAAAGTGCGCGTGTGATCGTTATACCAGGGAGCAAGTTTTTTATCTCTAATAATTTTTCTTTTAACTGGAGCTACATTATCTAAGGTATAGCGAAATGTCGACTCTAAATATTCAGTCGCCTGATCGAGTTCTGTGGGGTCAGACGGTGATCTAATCGAAGTTGGGAACTCTGGGAGATTACTGATAAAACTCTGTTTGGTAGTTGATGTGAATGTACGTTTCATACGGTAGCGCGGCGCTGTGCGTACATTATTACTGTGACACACTTGAATTGAGACAAGATAGTGATCTGAGATAACTTCAGATAGTGGAATTGTGAATAAATTTCTTATACTTAATCCAAATAATATTATTAAATCTAAAGTGTGACCTGCTTTATGAGTGGGTCCTACTACACACTGATTTACTCCTACCGAGTCCAGTATGTACATAAATGCTGTTCTCAGAGGGTCTTCTGGGTTTTCAAAATGAATATTAAAATCTCCAGCAATTAACACTTTGTCTACAGAAACGACTAGGTTTGAAAGGAAATCTGCAAATTCACTAAGAAATTCAGAGTACGGCCCTGGAGGTCTGTAAATGACAATTAGCGGGATCGACTGAGCTGACTTAATATAGTTAAATACACTTATGTTACTATAAAGAATTTCAAATAAATTAAATTTGTGTCCGTGTTTTTGTACAATAGTCAAATTATCATTGTGAATAACTGCGACGCCTCCTCCTCTACCAGTTAACCGAGGCTGGTGTATGTAGCAACCTATACACCTATACAACTATAGCATGCTAGTTTATCTGACAATGGCTGCTAGCTAGCCAAACCAAAGATCCCACCTGTTTATGAAATAAACAGCAAAAATGTCTGAGCTTTTTAGCTTCCTTTGTAGAATAATTGCAGGGTGTATAAAGATGGTGAAGTGATGAATGAAAGCTAAACTGTTAACTGTAGTGCCAGCATGATGCTAGCATTTAGCTAGGTTGCTAGCATTAGCAACCACATTAAAATAAAAACTTTATTTATCTCAGTGCTTTAGTCAATAAAAAGCTGGGGTGTTACAAAACACTAATCTTCTTATAAATATGCATACTAGCCAACCCTCTCCATTTTTCCATAAACTTTTACTTTCTTTAATTTCTTTTTTTCTAAGGTTGGAACCAACACCGTGGAACATCAGGAAATACATCCTGATGTTGAGAGATAATGACCAGCACTGCTCCCAGGCATTAGTGCTTCTAAGTAATAGTATCGTAATAATGTCGCTGTTGAACTTGTTCTGTATTATCAGATCCTGTGCTTTTGAAAAATAAATATTAACATTTTTTTCTATGATTTGTACATTTAATTGAGTGTTGTTTATTGCATATATATATGGTTTGGAAAAATTTTTTTTTTGTGATAGACCAGTATAAAAGTAATTTAACTGTTTAAACTGTTTTACCCCTAGACATGTAAAACATAAAAATAATAATAACCTATTTTTGTGGGGTAGAATTAACCCAACATTCCAGTTAATAGAATTTGTAGAGTAGAATAGTTCTGGGTAGAACATTTGACCAACTTAGGTGGTAGAATTACCCTACATTGTAGTTAAATATGACCTACAGTAGGTGGACAACCAGAATGCCTATTACCGTCACGCTCACCGCCCTAGGAAAACGGCAGCAGCCAAAATAAATCAGTTGCATTTTAAAGTCATTCGTATATTCCCGCCAGGTGGCGCAAAGTGACATTATTCACTCTAAACTGTTTTAATTAGAATTGAGTCATAAAAAAGTCTTAATATGTTGTATTTAAGAAATACTACAGTGATTGTAATTTTAACATCTAAGAATTTTATACAACAAAAATGAAAAATCTGGGTTAGGGTTAGGGGTCAAGTCTGGATAAATGCAAAGGGTTGTGTCAGGAAGGGCATCCGATGTAAAACATTTGCCAAATCAATAATGCGAATCACAAATATTATTCCCATACCGGATCGGTCGTGGCCCAGGTTAACAACGACCACCACTGGTGTTGTTGACCAACAGGGTGCCGGTGGAAATTGGGCTACTGTTGGTTGAAGGAGAGGAGGAAGGCGTGTATGGAGTTAATTATGTGCCAAAATTTAACAAACAAACACAATCTGCTTTGCAAAGAAAAAAAAATCGACTTTCTCACAAATGCGCCGATCTTTATCACAAAGATCACAAATCCACTATCTTTAAGATGGAGCCCTGTAGGGGAATACAGTTATATCAAACCACAGCTGCATTTTAATGAACTATTAAAGGCTGAAAGAACTGCCATTGGCTTTTTATATCCATAACGGACGTATGCAACATGAGGCATCAAAATCTTTTATAATTAGTGATCATATCTTTCAATTCAATTTTATTTGTATAGCGCTTTTAACAGTTTACATCATCACAAAGCAGCTTTACACAATCAAAAGAATTAAGTTTGTATAAAATGTGAATGTGTATGAATCAAAATTATATGATTGTCCCTGATGAGCAAGCCTAGGACGACGGCGACAGTGGCAAGGAAAAACTCCCTGAGATGGTAATAGGAAGAAACCTTGAGAGGAACCAGACTCAACAGGGAAAGCATCCTCATCTGGGTGAAACAGATAGCAGGGATTGATGTGCATAATAATATGCGAGACTGAAAGTTCAGTATAAGAGGAGATGTGTAAGATTAAAGTCCAGTTTATTCCTGGAGGCTCAGGTAGACTGTGAAAAATTCCAGTCCTGAACTATTGAGCGACTGAAGTCACAGGTCCTCAGAGAACAGCTGTCTGCATCAGTCGAGGACAGGACCACCTTCATGAAAAAGTGGAACCAACCCCAGTCACCACACGCATTCCAGGCAGACCACACGGGGGCATCCATGTGATGAGATCTCCAACCAGAAGCAGGACTTCAGGATGAGTTAGAGAGGTCCAGCAGGCAGAGGGGGTCTGGATCACTGGCAGCTCAGGAGCGACATGTATAGCTCGACAGAGAGATAGGTAGAGGAAAAAGGAGAGAGCAGAAAAGGAGAGAGCAAAGAGATGTAGAGATAACAGTTAGGTATGGTCACAGTCGAACAATGCAAAAAGTGAATGTATATTTAGTGCAGAGTGCAAGCAGAGACTCCGGCAGGACTAACTATGACAGCATAATTAAAAAGGGAGAGCCAGAAGGAAACACAAACATGAGGGCTTCGAGAGATGTAAGGCAACCAATCACCTCACCGTCAACAAACCTGAGTAATCAATGAGAGTGGGGAAGACAGCATCCAAACATACCAGTTCACCTAATACTCTACGTCCATGAGTCCCCCAGATCTGCTCCTTTACCTAAGGCTAATCTATTTATAAAAATGCTTGGCTAAATAAATAGGTTTTTAGCCTGGACTTAAACACTGAGACTGTGTCTGAGTCCCGAACACTATTTGGAAGACTATTCCATAACTTTGGGGCTTTGTAAGAAAAAGCTCTGCCCCCTGCTGTAGTTTTAATAATACGCGGTACTGACAAGCAGCCTGCATCATTTGATCGAAGTAGGCGTGGCGGATTGTAAGACACTAGCAGTTCACTCAGATACTGCGGCGCGAGACCATTTAATGCTTTATACGTCAAGAGTAGTATTTTAAAATCGATGCGAAATTTCACAGGGAGCCAATGCAATGTAGATAAGATAGGGGTGATGTGCTCATATCTTCTGGTTTGAGTGAGGACTCTCGCTGCTGCATTCTGGACTAATTGAAGCTTGTTTAAGCACCTAGTTGAACAACCAGACAGTAAGGCGTTACAATACTCCAACCTAGACGTGATAAAAGCATGAACTAGTTTTTCTGCATCGTTTAGTGACAATATATTTCTTATCTTGGCAATATTTCTGAGGTGAAAGAATGCTATCCTGGTAGTATTATCTACATGTGCTTCAAATGAAAGGCTTGAATCTATAATCACACCGAGGTCTTTTACTGTTGTACTTAATGTAACAGAAAGGCCATTTAAAATCACAGTGTGATCAGAAAGCTTACTTCTAGCTGCTTGTGGTCCTATGACTAGAACTTCTGTTTTATCAGGATTAAGCAGAAGGAAATTAATTAACATCCAATCTCTAATGTCCTGCACACAGTGCTCAACTTTAGTAAGCTGGTTTTTCTCATCTGGTTTTGCTGAAACGTATACTTGTGTGTCATCAGCATAACAATGAAAACTAATACCATGTTTACGAATTATGTTACCTAGAGCAAGCATGTAAAGGGAAAAAAGCAGTGGGCCTAAAACAGAACCCTGTGGAACACCAAACTCAACTTGAGAACATGAGGAATGGTCACCATCTAAATCTACAAACTGATAACGATTAGTCAAATAGGATCTGAGCCATAAGAGGGCCGTTCCCTTAATTCCTACTACATTTTCTAATCTGTGAAGGAGAATACCATGATCAATAGTGTCAAAAGCTGCACTGAGGTCGAGTAACACAAGTATAGTGACACAACCCTGATCAGAGGCCACTAGGAGGTCATTTACTACTTTAACGAGTGCTGTCTCTGTGCTGTGATGAGGCCTAAATCCTGACTGATACAGTTCATGTATGCTATTCCTATGTAGATATGAACATAGCTGTTGTGATACTACCTTTTCCAGAATTTGTTTGAATTGGTTTGATATCGGCCTGTAATTGGAAAGCTGACAGGGGTCAAGGTCAGGTTTTTTGATTAGTGGTTTAATAACTGCTAATTTAAGGGATTTAGGAACATACCCACTGCTGAGTGAACAGTTAATTACTTTTAACAGGGGTTCTGTTATTGCTGGAACTATCTTCTTGAGAAAATGTGTCGGTATAGGATCTAATTCACAGGTTGACGATTTTGAAGAGGAGATGAGTGAAATTAGTTCACTCGCTTCAAGGGGAGTAAAGTATTCTAGGTTCTGATGTGATGTGATTAATTTATCATCTGTATCACTTAAATTGTCTGGTTTTAAAGCCTGAATTTTTTGCCTAATATTTATGATTTTGTTATTGAAAAAGTTCATGAAATCCTCACTACTGTATGTTGTTGTGGACATTTCTGCAGTGGTCTTGTTTTTAGTTAATTTAGCTATGGTATTAAATAAAAATCTAGGATTATTTTTGTTATTTTCTATAAGAGTGGAGAGATACATTGACCTAGCAGCAGGAAAACTAACAATTTAGTTTGACGCCATTTGCGTTCTGATTTCCGAGCGGTTTGTTTTAGAGTGCATGTGTGATCGTTATACCAAGGAGCAAGTTTCTTATCTCTAATCATTTTTCTTTTAACTGGAGCTACATTATCTAAGCTATGACGAAGTGTTGACTTTAGATATTCAGTCGCTTGATCGAGTTCTGTGGAATCAAATGGCGATCCAATTAAAGTTGATAACTCTGGAAGATTATCGATAAAGCTCTGTGTGGTATTTGATGTGAATGTATGTTTAAGGCAGTAGCGCGGTGCTGTGCGTAAATTATTACTATGAGACACTTTAATCGAGACAAGACAGTGATCTGATATAACTTCAGACTGTGGAATTGTAATTATGTTTCTTATACTTAATCCGAAGGATAATATTAAGTCCAAAGTGTGACCTGCTTTATGAGTGGGTCCTACTACACACTGATTTACTCCTACTGAGTCCAGTATGGACATAAATGCTGTTCTCAGAGGGTCTTCTGGATTCTCAAAATGAATATTAAAATCTCCAGCAATTAACGCTTTGTCTACGGAAACGACAAGGTTTGAAAGGAAATCTGCAAATTCATAGAGAAATTCAGAGTACGGCCCTGGAGGTCTGTAAATGATGACTAGCGGAATCGTCTGAGCTGTCTTTATGTTACTATAGAGAATTTCAAATGCATTAAATTTAAATCTGTGTTTTTGTATGATAGCCAGATTATCGTTGTAAATAACTGCGACGCCTCCTCCTCTACCAGCTAACCGAGGCTGGTGTATGTAGCTGTATCCAGGAGGACTAGCTTCATTTAGAGCTACATACTCGTCCTGTTTAATCCAGGTTTCAGTTAAACATAATATATCAAACTCCTGGTCTGTGATAGTTTCGTTAATAATAACTGCTTTAGATGCGAGAGATCTAATATTTAACAGGCCTAGCTTCAGATCAGAGGTGCCGGCTGCGCATTCGGTCTGATCCAAGTTTGTGGTCTTTATGTTAATTAAATTACTAAAACAGACTTTCTGAGTCTTTCTAAATTTGTTTTTAGCTCGGGGAACAGACACAGTCTCAATACAGTGAACCTTTGGTGACGACTCTATGCAGCTAGCAGACGGTTGGTTTAGCCTGTCTGTCTGCTCCCTGGCCTGGGCTCTGGATTGTCACCGATTAACTAGGCCTCTTCTGAGACTATGAGCTATAATGCAAGAAATGAGAGCAGCACCTTCCCGAGTAGGATGGACACCGTCCCGCCCTAACAGGCCAGCTTTGCCCTCAAAGGTCTTCCAATTATCTATGAAGCACCTGGACATCCAGCGGTTCAGCGACCATAACCTGCTGTAAGTTATGTCACCACGTCTCATTGGGATGGGACCAGAGCATACTACTCCATCGGACATCGCCTTCGCTAATTTAAACACCTCTATAAAGTTATTCTTACTAACTTCTGACTGACGAAGGCGTATATCGTTAGCTCCAGCATGTGCCACTATCTTTGAGAACCTGTGCTGTCCTAGAGCCCTAAGATTACCTGCTATGTCCGGTGCTCTGGCTCCCGGGATACACCTAACCACTGCTGCTGGCGCCCCTAAAGGTCTAGCTAATTTCACGTGTCTCATTATAGAGTCTCCTATAACCAGAGCTCTTTCAGGTTTCTCAGCGGGTGCATCACTGAGGAGAGCAAACCTGTTGGACACGTGAAGCGCAGAAGAGGTGTGCTCCGGTGGGCTAGCCTTAGCATTAGCTTTGGCTGAACGAGTATGCCGCCGAGTCGTCACCCACTCGCCCCGCTGTGAGGGCTCTAATGCCAGAGTCGGGGGCTGGTTATCTCCACCTGCGGCACGCAGACTGTCCGCTACAGGAATAACACTGCTCTCACACTCTCTAACCCTCTCTAAAGTCTGGATGCGCTCCTCTAACACTGATATCTTCTCCGTCAGAGTGCTCACTAACGTCACCAACAGGAAGCTATGATTTAAATAATCTTTAACAAAGTTATAAGGGGGGAAAAGCTATAAATGAACAGTAAACATACTGAATTACAGAGAGAATTCTATTATAAATCAGATTGTAAAAAGTTTCATAAATTTCATGCAGTCTAATACAATGATTTTTGCATCTTACTGTATCTACACCTCGCGCTGCAACAGCTGTCTACAATGTATGATTGTACTACAGACACAGATTATTTAAATGTAGATATGATCACTAATTATAGTTAATTCAAATGCAACTGTGGTTTGATATAACTGTATTCCCCTACAGGGCTCTATCCTAAAGATAGTGGATTGTTAATATGTCTGGCTGTCTGGATATATAATGGACACCTCAAAACTGTTCCCCGCTCATATTCCTCTGGGACATAAGGGTAAATCATATAAACACGTTGTTTGAGGTCTTGGAAGAATAGAGTAAATTGACTGATAGCACCATCTGCTGTTTTGGAAGAGGAAGTTGCTCCATTGCATTTGTGAGAAAATAGGTTGGGTGCAGATTGTGTTTGTTTGTTAAATTTTGGCACATAATTAACTCCATAGGGGCGTGTCCGAAAGCAGAGAGACAAGAGAAAAGGCATGCGTTTAGGAGTAATAGTAGGGACTTTGAATGTTGGGCGTATGACAAGGAGGGCAAGAGAGTTGGTTGATATGAGGCCAGAAGCTTAGGATCAGGGTTCAAATTGTTTTACCATGGTGTGGATAGGAAAAGAAATGGAGTAGGGGTTTTTCTGAAAGAGGAGTTTGTAAGGAATGTTCTAGAGGTGAAGAGAGTATCAGATAGGGTGATGAGTCTGAAGCTGGAAATTGAAGGGATAATGTGCAATGTTGTTAGTGGTTATGCCCCACAGGTAGGATGTGAGTTAAAAGAGAAAAAGTAATTTTGGAGTAAGTTAGATGAAGTGATGCATCCCTAGAGGTGAGAGAGTGGTGATTGGTGCAGACTTTAATGGACATGTTGGGGAAGGGAACAGAGGTGATGAAAATGTGATGGGCAGGTTTGGTCTTCAGGACAGGAATGTAGAAGGACAAATGGTGGTGGACTTTGCAAAAAGGATGGAAATGGCAGTAGTAAATACTTTCTTCCAGAAGAGGAAGGAACATAGGGTGACATATAAGAGCGGAGGCAGAAGCACCCAGGTCGACTACATCTTGTGTCGATTTTATAATCTGAAAGAGATTAGTGACTGCAAAGTGTTGGTAGGGGAGAGAGTAGCCAGACAACACAGAATGATGGTGTGTAAATTAACCCTGGTGGTGAGGAAGGTGAAGAGGAAAAAGGCAGAGCAGAGGACAAAGTGGTGGAAGCTGAGAAAGGAACAATGTTGTGTAGTTGAGACAGGCTATGGGTGGTCAGGAGGTGCTTTTATTTCACTGAACAACTACAGCCAATGTGATCAGGGAGACAGGTAGGAGGGTACTTGGTGTATCATCAGGTAAGAGGAAAGTGGACAAGGATACTTGGTGGTGGAATGAGGAAGTCCAGGAGTGTATACAGAGAAAGAGGCTAGCTAAGAAGAAGTGGGACACTGAGAGGACTGAAGAGAGTAGACAGGAGTACAGGGAGATGCAGAGTAAGGTGAAGGTAGAGGTGGCAAAGGCCAAACAAAGAGCATATGAGGACGTGGAGAGGTGGATCTGTACAGGTTGGCAAGGCAGAGAGATAGAGATGGGAAGGATGTGCAGCAGGTTAGAGTGATTAAAGATAGAGATAGAAATGTACTGACAGATTCCAGAAGGGTGATGGGAAGATGGAAGAAGTACTTTGTGGAGTTGATGAATGAGGAAAACGAAAGAGAACAAAGAGTAGAAGACGTGTGACTGTTGTGGAACAGGAAGTAGCAAATATTAGTAAAAGTGAGGTGAGAAGGGCGTTGAAGAGGATGAAGAGTGGAAAAACTGTTGGTCCTGATGACATACTTGTGGAGGTATGGAAGTGCTTAGGAGAGGTTGCAGTAGAGTTTCTGACTAGCTTGTTTAACAAGATCTTGGAGAGTGAGAGGATTCCAGAGGAATAAAGGAAAAGTGTATTGGTGCCGATTTTTAAGAACAAGGGAGATGTGCAAAGCTGTGGCAATTATAGAGGTATAAAGCTAATGAGCCATACAACGAAGCTATGGGAAAGAGTAGTGGAAGCTAGGTTAAGGGTAGAGGTGAGCATTTGTGAGCAGCAATATGGTTTTATGCCTAGAAAGAGTACATCAGATGCAGTATTTGCTTTGAGGATGCTGGCAGAGAAGTACAGAGAAGGTAACAGGGAGTTGCATTGTGTCTTTGTAGATTTAGAGAAAGCGTACGACAGGGTGCCGAGAGAGGAGCTGTGGTGTTGTATGAGAAGGTCTGGAGTGGCAGAGAAGTATGTTAGAGTGGTGCAGGACATGTATGAGAGATGTAAGACAGTGGTAAGATGTGCTGAGGTGTGACAGAAGAGTTCAAAGTGGAGGTGGGTCTGCATCAAGGATCGGCTCTAAGCCCCTTTTTGTTTGCTCTGGTGATGGACAGGATGACAGATGAGGTTAGACAGGAGTCTCCATGGACTATGATGTTTGTAGATGACATTGTGCTTTGTAGGGAGAGCAGGGAACAGGTGGAGGAAAATTTGGAGAGGTGGAGGTATGCCCTGAAAAGCAGAGGAATGAAGGTTAGCCGCAGCAAGATGGAATACATGTGTGTAAATGAGAGGGACCCAAGAGGAACGGTGAGGCTTCAGGGAGCAGAGGTAAAAAAGGTGCAGGATTTTAAGTACTTAGGGTCAATGGTCCAGAGCAACGGAGAGTGTTCAAAGGAGGTGAAGAGGCGGGTACAGGCAGGTTGGAATGGGTGGACAAAAGTGTCAGGTGTGTTGTGTGATGAAAGAGTATCAGCGAGAATGAAGGGAAAGGTGTACAGGACAGTGGTGAGACCAGCAATGCTCTACGGCTTAGAGACAGTGGCGCAGGAGACAGGAGGCAGAGCTAAAGGTAGCAGAGCTGAAGATGTTATGGTTCTCCTTGAGAGTGACAAGGATGGATAGGATCAAAAATGAGTTCATCAGAGGGACAACCCATGTTAGATGTTTTGGAGATAAAGGCAAAGAGGCCAGATTGAGATGGTTTGGACATCGGGCGAGGACCTCTCCTCCTCCGCCACCACCGGTCTTCAGGTCTCGACCCGAAATCTCGACCTGAAACCGCTTCGCTCCTCTCCGCGAGACAGCACACGACGCGTTGGTCATCGGAGATTCCATCGTCCGACACGTGCGTGCTATCACGGCTAAAGGTAAGGGTACACATGCTGTTTACCTGGTGCACGTGTTCTTGATGTTGCTGCACAGGTGCCTGCGGCCCTGAGAAAGAACATTCGAGCTGTGGTTCTTCATGCTGGCACAAACGACATCAGGCTGAGGCAGACGGAGATCCTAAAGAAGGACTTCAGGAGCGTGGTTGAGAAGGTCCGCAGCACATCACCCACAACAAAGATCGTCGTATCTGGACCACTTCCGACATTTCAGCGAGAAATCGAGAGGTTCAGTAGATTATTCGCCTTTAATGAATGTTTACAATGTTGGTGTCAACAACAGAGATTACCCTTTGTTGATAACTGGAATGTTTTCTGGGAGCGTCCTAGGCCTGCACCCTAGCAGAGCTGGAGCAGCAGTCCTTTCAGACAACATCTCCAGGACATTACGAACCATCTGACTGGTGGTAAGTCATACCGTAGATTCCAATCACATTAGCCACATCACAACTCACCATACTGATAGACGCACACACATAGCTTGTCCTGTAGAAATTGTGTCTGTTTCCCGAATAGTGAGAAAAAAGAATAAATTTGTTAAATCTGCCCGAAACAAACTGATAACCAGAAAACCAGAAAAAGGCCAAATAAGTAATCAAAATCCACCTCTAAAGTTTGGACTTCTCAACATTAGATCCCTTGTGCCTAAAGCACTTATTGTTAATGAAATGATCTCGGATTATTGCCTTGATGCACTCTGCCTCACCGAAACCTGGCTTAAACCAAATGAATATATTGGTCTGAATGAGTCTACTCCGTCAGGATATTTCTATAAGCACGAGCCCCGTCTAACCGGTCGCGGTGGTGGTGTCGCCACTATCTACAAAGAAGTACTCACTGTTACTCAGAAAATAAGGCCCAGGTTTAACTCATTTAAAGTGCTCATCATTAATGTTGCACTCAGTAAAATACATAATAAACCTGCGCTATATTTTACTCTGGCCACCGGGTACAGACCCCCGGGGTCATATGTGGATTCTCTTAAAGAATTTGGACATCTGCTATCAGACCTACTGGTTAACTCTGACAAAGTGTTAATAGTAGGAGACTTTAACATTCATGTTGATGATGCTAACGACACTTTAGCACTCGCATTTATGGATTTACTAAATTCCTTTGGGGTTAAACAAAATTTAAATGGAGCAACTCAGCGCTTTAACAATACGCTAGATTTAATTATATCCCATGGTATAGATGTCTCTAATATAGAAATCTTATCTCAAAGTGATGATATCACAGATCATCACCTCCTGATATATACTCTACCCGTAGAACAGATTAGCTGTGTCTCCCCACGTTATCAATTTGTTAGAAATATGAATCCGACTACTAAAGACAGATTTACAAGGAATCTGCCGGATCTGTCCCAAATTCTTATTAGACCCCTAAATGCAGACGATCTAGATGAGGTAACTAGCAGCATGGGCACTATTTTTACCAGTACATTAGACACTGTTGCTCCCGTCAGATAAAATAAAGTTAGAGATAAAACACTTGCACCGTGGTACAATAGTCATACTCGCGCCCTAAAGAGAGCAACCTGTAACCTCGAGCGAAAATGAAGGAAAACTAAATTAAAAGTTTTTCGAATTGCGTATAAAGACAGTATGTGCAGCTATAGACAGGCCCTAAAAACTGCTAGGACCTGAGCATCTTAGCCAACTGATAGCAAGAAACCAAAACAATCCCAGGTTGTTATTTAGTACAGTGGCTCACCTAACAAAACCTAAGATGCCCGCAGAGAGTATCCCATCACAGTTTAGAAGTGAAGACTTTGTGGACTTCTTTAATGAAAAAATCAATAATATCAGGAAGAAAATAACTATTAGAGGTTCAACCTCTAATAGTATCTCATGATCAAGTTCTGCCTATAGCTTCACATTTAGATTTTCAGTGCTTTACAGGTATAGGACAGGAAGAGCTGTATAAACTTATCACCTCAGCTAAATCAACAACGTGCCTGTTAGACCCAATACCAACCAGATTTTTTTAAAAAGTGATGCTTACGGTTGAAGAGCCACTTCTAAACATTATTAATTCTTCATTATGTCTAGGTCACGTCCCTAAACCTTTCAAGTTGGCAGTTATTAAGCTGTTTTTTAAAAAATCTAATTTGGACGTGAATGAAATAACAAATTACAGACCGATTTCAAACCTTCCGTTCATATAAAAAATATTAGAAAAAGTAGTATCAGCTCAAATATGCACATTCTTGCAGGAAAACAACATCCTAAAAGAATTTCAGTCAGGTTTCAGGCCCCATCATAGTACAGAAACTGCACTAGTTAAGATTGCGAACAACTTGTTTTTAGCTTCAGACCAAGGCTGCATCTCAATACTAGTCTTACTTGATCTTAGTGCTGCATTCGACACCATAGATTATAATATTCTCATAGATCGCCTACAAAATCATATAGGTATTCAGGGGCAGGCATTAAAATGGTTTAGATCATACCTGTCTGATTGATACCATTTTGTAGATCTAAATGGAGTACCGTCTGATGTAATGCCAGTGAAATATGGGGTCCCACACGGGTCAGTTTTAGGACCTATGCTGTTCTTATTATACATGCTTCCCTTGGGAAACATTATTAGAAGGCATGGGATTAGTTTCCATTGTTATGCTGATGATACCCAATTATACATCTCAACAAAACCAGATGAAATACCCAAGTTGTCTAGATTAACCGAGTGTGTCCAGGACATAAAAGATTGGATGACCAATAACTTTCTTTTACTAAATTCAGATAAGACAGAGATATTACTCATCGGCCCAAAATTTACTGTTACTACTAGCTCAACAGGAGCCAGGGGTAGCTCAGTGGTTAAGGCATTGGACTACGGTTCCGAAGATCCCAGGTTCAAACCCCACAACCAACAAGTTGCCACTGTTGGGCCCTTGAGTAAGGCCCTTAACCCTCAACTGCTCAGATGTATAATGAGATAAAAAAAAATAATAATAAGCCAAATGCCTAAATGTAACAGTAAAAGACTTGGGTGTAATATTAAACAGTAACTTGTCCTTTGAAAATGATATTTCCAATAACACAAAAACAGCCTTTTTCTATTTTAGAAATATCGCCCAACTTAGGAGCATCTTATCCGTATCTGATGCAGAAAAGCTAGTTCATGCATTCATGACCTCCAGACTGGACTATTGTAATGCATTAAACAATCTGTCTGTAAATGATCAAAGATGAGGATAATCCAACAAAACCCATTTTTATAAATATTCTGTTTAAAATATAGTTTAAAATTGTAATGGCAAGGCAAGTTTATTTGTGTAGCACATTTCATACACGATGGTAATTCAAAGTGATTTCCATCAAACAGAAGAAAATAATCATAAAATGAAAAAGAAAATAATAGCAATAAAACTTTCAAAATGATTTGGAATTTAATTTAAAATAAAAAATAAAAACAGTTTGCAATGAAACGTTTAAAACGAATTAAAATTTAATTTAAAATTAAAATAAAGGTAAAAATATTAGATAAACATGAAATATTGCAGTCAGTTTGGACGTAGCACTGTGCTCATTCAATAAATGCATAGGCTAAACAGATGAGTTTTAAGTCTAGATTTAAATGTGACTAATGTTTTGGCACATCTGATCTCTTCTGGAAGCTGCTTCCAACTGCGGGCAGCATCATAGCTAAAAGCGGACTCCCCTTGTTTTGTGTGAACCCTTGGTATTTCTAACTGACTCGATCCTAACGATCTGAGTGGTCTGTTAGGTTTATATTCAGTGAGCATATCTGTATTGCATTTGGGTCCTAGGCCACTGAGTGATTTATAAATGAGTAAAAGTACTTTAAAATCTATCCTAAATGTTACAGGAAGCCAGTGTAAGGATCCGAGGACTGGTGTGATGTGCTCAGATTTTCTGGTTCTAGTCAGAATTTTGGCAGCAGCATTCTGGATGAGCTGCAGCTGTATAATAGTCTTTTTGGGATGGCCGGTGAGGAGACCATTACAATAATCCACCTGCTGTTGATAAAGGCATGGACAAGTTTTGCCAAGTCTTGATTGAAAACAAAACATTTAATTCTTGCAATGTTTTTGAGATGATAGTGTAATGATATAGTTACTGCTTTGACATGACTACTAAAGTCTGTCTCCAGAATCACCGCAAGATTCTTGACCAGATTTTTAATTGTTTGACCCCTAGAGTGAAAATGCAATGAATTCAGTTTTCTTCTTGTTTAACTGAAGAAAATTTTGGCACGTCCAACTGTTAATTACATCAATGCATTGGCAAAGGGCGTCTATGGGGCTATAATTATTTGGAGATAAGGCTAGGTAAAGCTGGGTATCATCAGCATAGCTGTAATAGGCAATTTGTTTCTTTCTCGTTATCTGATTTAGCGGGAGCATATACAGCCTAAACAGGAGTGGTACAAAAATTGAGCCTTGTGGGACTCCCCATGTCATGGATGTCCACATAGACCTATGCTCTCCTATACTCACATGATAACCTCTCCCTTCTAAGTACGACCTGAACCATTTGAGTACCAATCCAGAAAGCCCGACCCAGTTTTCCAGTCTTTCTATTAGTATGTTATGATCGAAAGTGTCAAACACAGCGCTAAAATTTAGCAGTATCAACACTGATATTTTGCCAGAATCAGAATTTAAATTAATATTATTTATTATTTTCACGAGCGCTGTCTCTGTACTGTGATGCGCTCGGAAACCAGATTGAAAACTGTCAAGGTATCCATTTAAGTTTAAGTGGTTATGTAGTTTACACAATCAGTTAGCACAATGGCACTCTGCAAGAAAGGACAGAGCAGGTTCTTCTTTCTGAGAAGGCTCATGTCTTCCAACATCTGCAATACCATTCTTCGGATGTTTTACAAATCTGTTTGTGGCGAATGTTGTTTTCTATGCTGTGGTCTGTTGGGGCTTTAACATGAAAGCGGCAGACAGAAACAGACTGGACAAGGTCATTAAAAGGCCTGGATCTGTCCTATGGATTGAGCTGGACTCTGTTGATGTTTTGGCAAGGAGGAGGATTCTGTCTAAAATACACACAGTCCTGAACAATCCTTCTTACCCCTATACAGTATTCTCTCCGACCAGAGGAGCAATTTCAGCCAGAGACTGATTATGACCAGGTGTTCTACAGAACACCATAGGAGACCTTTTCTTCCAATGGCCATTAAATGATACACCTCGTCTCTGTAACGGTTATACTACGGGATACGGACTGTCAGTTGA
The DNA here is from genome assembly GCF_024256425.1 of Clarias gariepinus. Lineage (NCBI taxonomy): Eukaryota > Metazoa > Chordata > Actinopteri > Siluriformes > Clariidae > Clarias > Clarias gariepinus. The sequence goes on along the minus strand of NC_071100.1, from coordinate 803,130 downwards.
TACTGTTCAATTAAATTTATGACACTATTGTTACCACAACTCAAGATAAATTCCAAGTGCAATATCTGATTACCAGTACATTTCTGTAATATTCTTTCTTAATAATATTGCTTATTTTCAGTGCAATATGTAGCCTTGTGTGCTATATTTAATTCTATTTTTACTTTTATTTATTGTATTTTTAATTTTTATTGTCTAATCTATTTTTTTTTCTTTTCTTCCCGGTAAATTAAATCAATGCAACTGTATCACCAAGACAAAGTGATTTTCCTTTGGGATTAATAAAGTTCTTTAAATCTTGAATCTTTGAATCTGATGGTGTGTAGTCTTTGTCTAGGTGCTAGATCAGAGCAGATGGAGGTAAGATTTAGAGAAATAGAGAAACTATTGCTGAGGAATCAATAATCTCTGTAATTATATTTTAGGTTTACTGAACAGAATAAAACAGACTGTGAATAGATTGTTTATGGTTCTGTTCACCATCCAGTCCAGTAGGGGGCAGTGAAACACCCAACTAAAAGACAAAGGAGAAGAAGAGCTAAAGACGTTGTGTTACTTGGACGGCCTAGTTATCCAGCTAAGCTAAAACAATCTCTACATTTAGCTGTTTCTACCTGCAGTTTTACAGAGAATCTTAAATCAGTTCAATTAAAAACAGCATTTGGAGAGGATTAACTCACTGATCCTGAGGTAAGTTAAAGTCTAAACACTTACTGACTGGATCCTACATAGAGCTCTGTTTAGGTAATAGTGTCCGTAGTACCAGAAAATAATAATAATAATAATAATAATAATACATTCAATTATAATTATTAAATTAAATTAAATAAGTCATTATATATTGCTATTGTACAATGTTTTGTATTTTTCATGATGGTGAATTCAATTTACTTTCCTTAACCAGAGATAAAGAAGAACAAAAGACAAATAATTTGTACTATGACCAGTCAAGAAGAAACTCAGACAGACCTTCACCACTGCTTAGAGTGTGGAAAGAGTTTTAGTCAAGAGAAGGGTCTCACAGCACACCAGCGCATCCACAGACAAGACAAACCACATCAGTGCTCACAGTGTGGAAAAAGTTTTGTTAACATGAAAGATTTGAAATTACACAAATACGTCCACACAGGGGAGAAGTCGCATCAGTGCTCACAGTGTGGAAAGAGTTTCAATTATAAATGTCTTCTCCAACAACATCAGCGCACTCATACAGGAGAAAAGCCGCATCAGTGCTCACAGTGTGGAAAGGGTTTTACTCTAGCAAAGTATCTTAAAGCACACCAGCTCATCCACAGCGAAGATAAACCACATCAGTGCTCCCAGTGTGGAAAGAGTTTCACTCAAGGGAAGTATCTCAAAGCACACCAGCTTATCCACAGCGAAGATAAACCACATCAGTGCTCACAGTGTGGAAAGAGTTTCAACCATAAATATAATCTCAAGCAACATCAGCTCATTCACACTGAAGACAAACCGTTTCATTGTTCACAGTGTGGGAAGAGTTTTACTCAAAGCGGCATTTTTCTGCAACATCAGCGTATTCACACTGGGGAGAAGCCGTATTACTGCTCAGAGTGTGGGAAGAGATTTAGTTATTTAAGCAATCTCCAAGAACACAAGCGCATTCACACTGGGGAGAAGCCATATTACTGTTCAGAGTGTGGGAAGAGATTTAGTAATTTAAGCAATCTCCAACAACACCAGCGCATTCACACTGGAGAGAAGCCGTATTACTGCTCCATGTGTGGAAATAATTTTTCTCGAATCAGCTCTTTTAATAAGCATCTACGCATACATATTGAAGGAGAGCAAAAAAGTTTTCTTAAGCTACATGTCCTTGAAGGGATGCTTTAGGGCCAGACACTGGGATGCACTATGTGAAACACATGGTGAGGACACTGATGGACTGAGGTTTGGATAGTGTGAATTAATTAAATATGTTCTTTAATAATTTTAATGTAGTATGCTCTGACCTGGAACAATTGGATCTGTGGCAGCTTCCTCAGTCTGTCCTTGCTCTGTAGCTCCAATTATACATGGCAATACACACTGTGATGCCATGTTAAGCTCATTGCCACTCGCCTCTCTTTCATAGCTTACCTCTGTTCCCTGGTGACTGGACTTTTTGCAGTTTCTGCACCAAGATCTGTTATGTTCCTTGGTGTACTTGTTTGTTTTTGGTATTGTTTTGTTTCTTTCCCTATCTGTTTCTTTGTCTTCTCTCTCTAAATGTATAGGATCATCACATTGGTTGTCTGGGGTTCGCCAATCCTCCAATGAGCTTGGACCTGTCGTCATGAAAGGGGCGGGGCTCCCTTGGCTTTCCATCAGTCGACTTGCTTTCCTACCAGCGCGCGACTATCCATTTTGTGCCGACTACGTTCTTTTTTTTTTTGTTCGTTTTTTGTTCGTTTAACCTTTCGAACACTCGTGAAATATAAAACACCTGCTACTGAATGACGTTTGTAATGAACATTAAGCATTGCTTTGCTTTGACTAATCTAGCTCGATGGTTATTTAAGTCTTGATAAAATAACCAAGAGAAAGGAGACAGGTAAAATTGTAGCTAAAACTTAGCTTTCTTTTGTTAATAATAGGTAGGAAGTGACAACTACCTTTGTACTTTGTTTAATTAGTTAGAGTAGTTTAGTTTGGGCGCCGAAACTTTCGGTTTCATTTCTAGTTTGGTAGTTAGATTATTTGGGTTGGGGTTAAGTTCTTAGAATTCCTTTTGCGTTTGATAATTTCTTTGTTTTGGTGTTCCTCAGTTTTTTTTCTTTTTCTTTTTTTCTCTTTACTTTATCTTTTGTTTTACACTTTGAAATTGGGTAAAATAAAATTCTTTTGTTTACCTTATTCATTTGCCTCACAGATTTTCTTCATGGTTTACCCCAGCGGCAAAAACATCTCACTTAAATGTTACAGACCATCCCCAATAACATCTAACGCATAACAAGCGTATAGAGGTGGATGATACAGTAATTAACCTGTTGCATAAAACTTACTTAATTCTGGACCATGGTAAGGATTATGTTTGTTTGATAGTGCTTGTTGTAGTTTTTAGTGCTTTGTTTTAAAATTAGCGCCAGTTGTGTGAAAGCTTTATGCACACGGACCAATCTCCTAGATGTGGGACTCTGCATGAAGTTATCCTAATCACACTGCTTTAATCACAACTGTTTCAAGTGCCTGTAAAAGAGCTGTGCAAGACTATCATAATCTAAACGGGATCCAAGAAAATTCAAAAGTAATGGGAGCAGGGTAATGAGTGATCGGGACAAATTTGCTGTTATCAAGCACCTGAACAATTAATAGTTGATTTAAAGATGTGAGGGCAATCTTGAATTAGAAAGACATGGAGGAAAAGACGAAGAAGTTTTGGTCTTCCTTTGGAGTCCGCTAAGGCATGCGTGACATAAGACTGATTCTCTATGGTTTATAAAGTTGATGACAAACACTTGTTGAAACCATTTCCGGATGTTGATGAGGGTCACTAATTTATTGAATGCCTGCAGGTCAGATGGGAGCTCTCTGGCTGCAAGCTCATCCTTGATTGAGTCAGACAGACTGTTAAGGAATGTGCTGAAATGTGGGTGCTCACCCCAGCCACAAAAGGGAGTCAGTGTCTGAAAGTCGATGGCATAATCAGAGATGGAGTGGGATCTCTGGTGTAGCTTGAGTATTAGGGTGTCTGTCTGATAGCCCATGAATGACTCCCAGTGACCTTAAAAAAATGACGATGAGGTCTTCAGTTCAATCATAAGGGAACATTGAGAAAGATAAGGACAGAAGGTGGAAGGATCCCCATCATAGTAGTGTGGGGAGGTATGGTTCATGACCAAAAGAATGCACTGGAAGGAGCGATGTCAGGGTCTTTGTGATGCCTTATTTGGCCTGATTATACTACCGTCTCGGGGAACCTGATCTCGGCCAGCTGTGACATTCTCAGGCATATGATGTACATTACAAAAATACAAACTTAAAAGAGACATAAGTGGCCTATCCAACAAGGCTTTGAACTGGTCTCCATCTTCTTTCAAAAATGTGCGTCTTCAGCTGTAGTTGTGCTGTCAACTGTTCCATTGAATATACGTAACTGTGTGATTTTTTGTATCCACTGTGAGACCGTGGGTGGTTCACGTTTTAACCAGTTAGTTGTTATCATTTTCCTTGCAGCCATTAGTAGGAGATGTAGCAAAGTTTTCTGATCATGGGACAAATAATCCAGGAATTTTTCCAGTAGACACGTTAAAGGGTCCCAGGAAAGATTCACTTTAAGGAGCTTTTCTACAAGCCCCCTAACTTCAGTCTAAAAGTGTTGAACAATGGGACAGTCCCAAAATATGTGCGTTTGATCACCCACAAGTCCACAGTTTCTTCAGCACTTATTGCTACCCTAACTCCCAGAGCAGAGAGACTTTAGTGGTGTCTTGAAAAATCGGATTTTAGATTTCGTCAAACTCCTTCCACATTTGACTCCTCACGCCTTTATGGCAACCAGAACAAACATCTATCCAAGTATCATCATCCAATGTCACATTGAGTTACATTTCCCATTGTTTTTTTATATGTTGGGTATTATCCAACATATCCATCATCACTTTGCAGTAAATTAAAGACACTTGTTTTTCATTACACCATTGTTTTCAATCAGATGAATCAAATGTTTTTCTATTTTTGTTGGTTCTCTTCTGAGCTGATCCCAGTCCTTATGTTTTGTTAAATAGTCCCTTATTTGTAAATATCTGTTATGATTTCATTAGGGTAGATTAAAGTTGTTTCTTAGTTGGGCGAAGGTTTTCATTACATTTCCCTCAAAGAGTTGGTTTACAGTGATAAGCTTTTTCTCCGCCCACTTATCAAAGCCCCTGTCCGTTAGAGATGGAAGAAATGAAATATTTCTGCTTATGGACATGGCTCGCGAGAGGGCCACCAATCCTCTTGATTGTTTTTTAACCTGGTTCCAGATTTTTTTTAGTATTTTTAACCAATAAATTTCCGATCTTTATTTTCTTCTGTGTCTCTAGACCAATAAATGGGAGCCACTATAAAGATATTCCAGGCATTGACTCCTCCTCCATGGAGACCCATATTGTTTCTGGATCATGAATGATCCAGGCCACAATTGCTCTTATTTGGGCAGCCCAATAATACATTTTTATGTTAGGCAGCTTCAGCCCGCCATTATCCTTATCTGACATCAAGATTTTAAGGCGCACTCTTGGCCTTTTGTTCTGCCAAATAAATTTTGAAATGCATTTTTTTAATGATTTAAATGCGGATTGTGGTACAAAAACAGGGAGGCTTTGAAATATGAACAGTAATCTCGGTAGAACATTCATTCTAATACATTCAATTCTTCCTAGTAGAGAAAGTGGAGATCCCATCTATTCAAATCGGTTTTCATTTCCCTGAATAACTTTTCATAATTGAATGAAAACAACTGAATGGTCTTAGGGGTAATTGCTACTCCCAGATATTTAAACCCCTGTGTGGAATGTCTAAATGAGACCAAATTATCTAACTGTGATGGCCAGTTCCCAACAATCATTAATGCTTCAGATTTATTTGTATTAACCTTATATTTCGATACAGTACTATACTCATTAAGACTTTGGAGCAGGGCAGGAATGGTGGTAATAGGATTTTCCAAAAATAATAAAATATCATCAGCAAAAAGAGACAGCTTTAAGAAGCATTGATTTGATCTCTTATTCCCTGTATGAGAGGATTGGATCTAATCAGTTCGGCCAACGGCTCTATGCTAAGTGCAAAAAAAGAGGGGGAAAGGACTTCACCCTGTCTAGTGCCGCGTCCCAGTGATAGTCTTTATAAAATATTTGGATACATTTAATAAAGATGTCATTAAAACCCATAGTCTTGAGAGTCTGCTGTAGAAAGGCCCAATCCACTCTGTCAAACGCCTTCTCAGCATCTAAGCCGAGAAGCATTGATTGGGTGTTGCTTTTTGCGCTATTATTTGGAGATTTAAGGCTCTTCTGACATTATCTGTTCATTGTCTCCGTGCAATGAATCCAGTCTGGTCAGGTTTTTACAAGTTTTCTTTTATGGTTTTGAATTCTATTTGCAATAATGACCGTAAGTATTTTCAGATCAACACATAGAAGGCTGATGGGACAGTAAAAGGTGCAAAGTGTTGGATCCTTGCCCTCTTTATGTATGACACTAATAATGGCTTTAGACCATGACCGGGGGGAACACCTTTTGAGAGCGCGTAATTGTAGACCTTATGCAAAATTGGAGTCAGCTCTTTTTCAAACACTCTGTAGTAGTCTCCAGGGAGTCCATCCACTCCTGGAGATTTGTTATTTTTAAGTTTCATAATGCTTTTTTAAATTTCTTTATTTGTAATTGGGCTTGTTATATGATTTTGGGCATTTTATTTTATGCACCACTCTGCTTGATTGTGAATTACGCAGCTGAAATGCTAACAGGCGACTAGCCCTATTACCAAATTTATAATATTTTTGATTTGTGAATCTCAGCTGCCCCTCTGCTTTGTATGTTAACAAGTTGTTTAATTGTTGTCTAGTCTCTTTTAGTTTGTCCAGAAAGTCATCCTTCCGAGTTATCTAAAATTCTCTTTCCAATGCTCTGATTTTGTTTTCTAATTCTAATTGTTCTGCAATTCTCTTTTTTTAATCTAGAACAAATTGCAATAATATTGCCCCTTAGGACACATTTGGATCCTTCCCATAACACTGTTGGAGACACCCCATCCTTATCATTAAATTCAAAATAGTCATTAATGCTTTTTTGTAACTCTTGTTTAACTGTTTCTTTATTTAATATAGATACATTGGCTCTCCAATATTTTAAATTGTTATTTGGGCTTATTTTTAATTTTAAACATACTGGAGAATGGTCTGAGATTGACCATCACGCAGGACCTATCATGGTCCTGTCACATCAACACCATGGTGAAAAAGGCCCGGCAGCGTCTCTACCACCAAAGACGCTTGAGAGACTTCAGACTGCCCTCTAAGGTGCTCAGGAATTTCTACTCCTGCACCATAGAGAGCATCCTGATGGGAAACAGCACCATGCAGGACAGACGAGCTCTACAGAGGGTGGTGCGATCATTTACATTTACATTTAGGCATTTGGCAGACGCTCTTATCCAGAGCGACTTACAAAAAGTGCTTTAATGTTTACATCATTGGATACATACTTACACTGACCTGGCTTCCTGGGCGTGGAATCCTTCCCGGAAGTGTCGTGACTGAAGTGCTAGGCGTCAGCCGTGCAGAACGGGTTGATGGTGTAGGGGAGCAGGTCGCTGGTCGGCGAAGAGTCAGACAACCTGTGAGACGTAGCTTTTTTAGCTGCTTTTCCCACATCGCGTCCCTCCGCAGAAAACAGTCAAAGACGCTTTCTCCAGTTTTTCCAGGGCCTCCCGAACATAGCTCTCCAACCCTGCCAAGCTAACATCCACCGAGTGCCGAAAAATAATTTCCCTATCTAAGTTAGAATTGGCGGATTCTTTAAAATCCCTCTCTAATGAGTCAATGTTCTTAGAAAGATCCAATAAACTAAAAATCCAAAATAAAAATCCATTTATCCACATCCTTCTGCAAAGTTTGCACCATAACCATACTAGTCACATAATCCCCACAATCATCGTCATCAATCTGTTTACTAGACATGTACAAAGAGTTTAAAGATGTAACTGAAACATCTACAGCATTCTTATTAGCTTGTACTCCTAGCCTTCCTGAGTCAGCCATTTTACAAAACTATTGTCACTCATCTTGCTCATTAGTTTTAAAACACCTGAGACACACAAAACAAGATACCCGTTCAGGCCACCAATATGTAACGCTCAGCAAAAAAATCTTTCACTAATGTTACAAAACTGCGAGGTCTTTATCCTTGTGCCTGGGTGCTTTAAAAACCAGTGAGCAAGAAAGATCCACACAAGACCAATTCAAACCAAACCAAAAGTGTATTATACAAAAAGGAAACAAAAAGGTGCACCAACCAAGAAAACTAATAAAATAATCAATATTTACAAAATATATACAATCAAAAACGGAGAGTGTGTGAAGGTGTAAAATATCCAAAGGTTATTGTAAGTGTGTGCGAAGGAGATGGATCAGTCTCACCGAAAAGGATGGTAAACAACTGTTTACAAGACGTTTAGATACAACATACATGAATATTAAAATCTCCAGCAATTAATTATGGTCAAACCTCATCAGAAACACAATTAAAAGATAAAAAAAATAAATAAAGATAAAAATAAAGATAAAGGATAAAGAGCTTGACTCACTGTCACTCAACCAGGTTTCAGTCACGAGTAGACAGTCCAACCCATTTGAAGTGAAAAAAATATTTCAGAATGAAAGTGTTGTTTCTTAGTGATCTGGCATTAACCAAAGTCATCATGTTCTAGACGCTCTAGTCGTCCTCGGTCTCCAATGCGTGTCTCAGTGAAAAACATAAGACCAGGCACCTGAGATGAGTGTAAAGACACAACGGGTGGAACCCATTAATAGATGGGGTGCAATGAACGGCGTGCAATATAATGACCCCCGGGTAAGAGTCCAGAAGTAAGGAACTGGTGATAAGTGTAAGTCTTGAATTTTAATGATAAGCCTCCCCATTTTTCCCAGCGCCTACAGCGTTTAACTTGGGTATGTTTGCTAGAAAGAGGGGTCAAATTATTTGAATCTTCTATTTAGAAGATGTACAATTACTGGAACTGACTTATGGACTCTTCAACGCATTGTTAAAACCAAAAAAGATAGCGCTAAATGTTGTGGGAGAAAAGTGGTTAGAAAATCAATTATGAATGGAGATCACTTCAAAGCTTGGTGAAATTTCATGGTAAAAAATTAACAGCAAAAACCATAGCTATGTTTATTAGTTACAGAAAGACTCTTTACACACACACACACACACACACACACAATGTGATGAGAACTCACAGGATTGGGACTAAACAGCTGTGTGTCCATAAGAAAACCACTTGTTAGTGAGACTCATCAGAAAAAAGGCTTCAGTTTGCTAGGGAGCATAAAGACTGGACTTTAGAGCTATGGAAAAAAAGTCATGTGATATAATGAGTCCAGATGTAGCCTATACCAGAGTGAAGGTGGCAGAACATACAAATGTCAGGGTCACAGATCTTAGACAGAAATCGAAGGCTTGACCAGATGTCTGTTTATTTCAACAATGCCTCTGTAAATGATGAAAGATGAGGATAATCCAACAGTAGTCTGTTTAAAATATAGTTTAAAAATTTTAATGGCAAGGAAAGGCAGCTTTATTTGCATAGCACATTTCATACACGATGGTAATTCAAAGTAATTTCCATAAAGGAGACAAAAATAATCATAAAATAAAATAAAAAATAATAGCAATAAAACTTTTTAATTGATTTAGAATTTGATTTAAAATAAAAAATAAAAACAGTTTGCAATGAAACGTTTAAAACGAATTAAAATTTAATTTAAATTTTTAAAAAATTTAAAATTAAAATAAAACAGTTTAACAATATAAGATAAACATAAAATAATGCAGTCTGTTTGGACGTAGCACAGTGCTCATTCAATAAATGCACAGCTAAACAGATGAGTTTTAAGTCTAGATTTAAATGTGACTAATGTTTTGGCACATCTAATCTCTTCTGGAAGCTGGTTCCAACTGCGTGCAGCATCATAGCTAAAAGCAGAGTCCCCTTGTTTTGTGTGAACCCTTGGTATTTCTAACTGACTCGATCCTAACGATCTGAGTGGTCTGTTAGGGTTATATTCAGTGAGCATATCTGTAATGTATTTAGGTCCTAGGCCACTAAATGATTTATAAACGAGTAAAAGTACTTTAAAACCTATCCTGAATGTTACAGGAAGCCAGTGTAAGGACCTGAGGACTGGTGTGATGTGATCACATTTTCTGGTTCTAGTCAGAAGCAGCAGCGTTCTTTTTAATTGTTTGACCCCGAGAGTGAAGGTATGCGTTCGCCTTCAGAGCCTCATCTTTGTTTCCAAATGCAATGAATTTAGTTTTCTCCTTGTTTAACTGAAGAAGATTTTGGCACATTCAACTGTTAATTTCATCAGTGCATTGGCATAGGGAGTCTATGGAGTTGTAATTATTTGGAGATAAGGCTAGGTAAATCTGGGTATCATCAGCATTGCTGTGATAGGCAATTTGTTTCTTTCTCATTATCTGACTTAGTGAGAGCATATACAGGCTAAATAGAAGTGATGCAAGCATTGAGGCTGTAGAACTCTGCATGTCATGGATGTCCACATAGACCTATGCTCTCCTATACTCACATTATAACGTCTCCCTTCGAAGTACGACCTGAACCATTTGAGTACCATTCCAGAAAGCCCGACCCGGTTTTCCAGTTTTTCAATCTTTCTATTAGTATGTAATGATCGACAATGTCAAACACAGCACTAAGATCTAGCAGTACCAACACTGATATTTTGCCAGAATCAGAATTTAAATTAATATTATTTATTATCTTCACGATACTGTCGCTGTACTGAGATGCGCTCGGAAACCAGATTGAAAACTGTCCAGGAATCCGTTTAAGTTTAAGTGGTTGTGTAGTTTACACAATCAGTGAACACAATGGCACTCTGCAAGAAAGGACAGTGAGGCGTGAGTGTGTCATGCACACTCGGAACGCGACCGGCACTAGGACCCGGAAGTAGGTCGTAAACCAGAAAGTATAAAAGAGGTAAACAAACCATAGCACCTCGCTCAGTCATTGAGTTTCGCAGATGCCACGTCGGAATCCTTCGTCTAACTGTGAGTACTCACCTTTTTGGTTTCAATTCCTGATCGAGTGTGTATCTATAGGACGCGGGTTAAATTGTGTCTTTCCCTTGCTCCCCATTTGTGAAAGTCCTTAGACTAAAAGCGTGATTATCCTGCCTACTCGTGTTCTTCCGCGTTTGGGTTTACCATTCACGCTACAAAGGGCTAACCGCTAAAGCTACAGCTTCTGGTCATCTCAGGTTACTTCTTGACAGAATGACTGAGCCCTCCGCGGTGAACCCAGCGGATTACGCGCACCTCTGTGATGTGGTTGATCACCACGCCAAGCTTATCAACACGCTAACCGGGGAAATCGCTAATCAGCGCCGGGACCTCCAAGATGTCGCGGAGCTCCGGCGGGAGAACGCGGATCTCCGGGCGGCTGTGGATAGCGCGGCTAGCCGGTCTCCTGTCGCGGCGGCCGCGGCGCCGCACCAACCCCCCCCCGAAGTATTTTTGCCACTCCCGGATAAATGGGACGGCATGGACGGGAAGTGTAATTTGTTTTTAACAGCGCTTGATCTGGTGTTTGAGTTTATTGCCACCAGGTACTCCACCGATCGGCTACGCATCTCGTTGCTATCCGGGCAGGCAGCTGAGTGGGCCACGGCAGTTCTCCGGGCGGATTCAGATACCGCGCACTCATACAATGAGTTCACCCGCCAACTCAGACTCACGTTCGAACACCCAGCGGGCGAGGTGGAGACCGACACCAAACTCTACCATCTGCGGCAGGGAGGATCGTCCGTGAGCCGATACGCTGCTGAGTTCCGGACCCTCGCCGTGCAGACCGACTGGGGAGATGCTGCGCTCCGGACATCCTTCTACGAGGGACTGGCTCCACGCATCAAAGACGAGCTCGCCGGGGCAGAGCTTCCTGCTACCCTGGAGGGGATGATCCAGCTCGCCCTCCGCATCGATCAACGCATCCTCTCTCGCCCGAAGCCAGCCCCTAGGACCCTGCCGCCTGCACCCACCTTTTCCTAAACCACACCACGACCACCTACTGCTCTCACCACCTCCACTACTGGATCTGTCAGATCTCCACCTCCTGCCGTGGTTGACACTGGAGCCGGGGAACCCATGCAATTAGGACGCACCTCCCTGACCGTGGCGGAACGCGAACGACGGTATCGAGAGGGGCTGTGTGCCTACTGTGGGTCGGCGGCGCACCACCGAGCTATCTGTCCGATTCGCCCGGGAAACGCGCAGCCCCGGTGAGTGAAAGGAGAGACTCACCGGGCCCCCTCCACCTCTCCTCCACAATCAACGCCACCATCTCACGCTTCACGGTTCAGGTAAACCTCAAAATTGGCCACAAACGAGTTTGAAGCACCGCGTTCATTGACTCCGGTGCTGCGGGTAACTTCATTGACTCTAATTATCCCAAAGATTTGGGGGTGAGGACTGAGGCGTTATCCCAGCCGGTAAAAATCACTTCGGTCGACGGTTGGCCCTTATCATCCAGCCCTATCACCCATCAGACCCAACCCATCACGCTCACCATTGACCAGCACCAGGAGCAGATCCAATTCCACCCACCTTCCACCTCATCGCCCATACGACCTGGCGATAGAACTTCAGCCAGGTTCCGTCCCTCATCGCGGCCATCTCTGCTCGTTATCCACCTCGGAGACGCAGGCGATGGAGGAATACGTCACCAACGCTCTCCGTCAGGGAACCATCCGGCCCTCCACCTCGCCTGCCGCCGCGGGGTTCTTCTTTGTCAAGAAGAAAGGGGGCGAACTTCGCCCATGTGTTGACTATCGGGGGCTAAACAACATCACCATTAAGAACAGACATCCACTACCACTCACCAACTCAGCCCTGGACGCCCTCTCTGGTGCCACCGTGTTAACCAAGTTGGACCTCCAGAGCGCTTGGTGCGCATCAGAGAGGGTGATGAGTGGAAGACTGCATTCATCACACCCACCGGACATTATGAGAGCCTGGACATACCATTTGGACTCTGCAACGCACCCTCGGCCTTTCAACAATTCATAAATGACGTCCTCCGAGACATGCTGGGCCGATGGGTGTTCGTCTACCTGGATGACATCCTCATTTACTCCCGCCACCTGGAAGAACATATCCAACACGTACGTGCTGTTTTAAAGAGATTGCTCGCTCACCAACTGTACTGCAAGCTGGAAAAATGTGCTTTTCACCAGCACTCCACCACGTTCCTGGGTTTTGTCATCTCGCCCCAGGGTGTGGCCATGGACCCGCAGAAGCTAGAAGCTGTACGTCACTGGCCCCTACCCAGGACACTCAAACAGCTTCAGCGGTTTCTCGGGTTTGCAAATTTCTATCGTCGCTTTATCCGGGGCTACAGTACAGTTGCAGCACCATTAACCACATTGACCAGGCCCTCATCTCACCCATTTCAGCTCAATCCAACTGCCATCTCAGCCTTCAAGGAACTCTGCCATCGCTTCACCACCGCCCCGATTCTTCTTCATCCCGATGCCAACAAACCCTTCGTTGTGGAGGTGGACGCGTCGGATGTGGGGGCCGGCGCAGTTCTCTCCCAGTGAGGTCCAGACCAGAAACTGCATCCCTGCAGTTTCTTCTCCAAAAAATTTTACCCCACTCAGCAGCGATACGGGGTAGGGGACCGCGAGCTGTTGGGCATAAAGTGGGCTTTGGAGGAATGGCATCACTGGCTCCAGGGCGCCAGTGAGCCATTCATCGTCTGGACCGATCACCAAAACCTGATCACCATCAAGAACCTCAAACAGCTTAATCCTAGGCAGGCACGGTGGGCACTATTTTTTGAACAATATAATTTCCATCTTTCTTACCGCCCGGGGTCGAAGAACACCAAAGCCGACGCCCTATCACGCCAGTATGAGGACGATCTCCCCAGGGCGGAACCCGTGCCTGTCATCCATCCATCTCGAATCCTCGCACCCCTCCACTGGGATTTGGAGACCAGGGTCCGCCAGGCACAGGCGGCGGAGACCGAACTGGCAGGTGTGCCGCCTGGACGACTCTACGTACCCCAACATCTACGAGCAGAGGTTCTCCAATGGGGGCATTCGTCCATCATCGCCGGACATTCTGGGGCTCGACGAACCCTATCGTTCATTCAACGGGCGTTCTGGTGGTCCTCCTTGAGGAGAGACGTCCTCGAGTTCGTTCAGGCGTGCCCGGTGTGCGCCAGGGCAAAGGACACAAATCAACCAGCTTTAGGAGAACTCCAACCACTCCCAGTTCCTCGACGGCCCTGGACGCACATCGCCCTGGATTTCATCACGGGCCTGCCGGTTTCAGAGGGTAAGAACACCATATTAACCATCGTTGATCGGTTCTTCAAGGCCGTGCACCTGGTGGCCCTAGCCGGACTCCCCTCAGCAAAAGACACAGCAGAATTGATTTTGGAACACGTAGTCCGACTGCATGGGTTCCCAAAGGACATCGTCTCGGACAGGGGGCCCCAGTTCACAGCCCGGTTCTGGAAGGCCTTCTGCCGTCTGATCAATTCCACCTGTAGTCTGTCATCCGGTTACCACCCCCAGACTAATGGTCAGACGGAACGGACCAACCAACAACTGGAGCGCTACCTGAGATGTTTCGTTTCCGATCGCCAGCGCTCCTGGGCCCACTACCTCAAATGGGCCGAACTGTCCCACAACCTCCACATCTCCTCAGCCACCAACCTAAGCCCATTTGAGGTGTGCCATGGTTTCCATCCTCCCATGTTCAACCATCAAGAACCGGAGGTTGACGTACCATCGGCCCAACAGTTGGTCCGTAGGTGTCGGCGGATATGGAACCAAGCTAATCGCGCCATCCAGCGAGCCAACACCAGCTACGTCGCCCAGCATCGCCGCCGACACCCGCCGGGACGTTTGTAACACGTAGGTGACAAGGTATGGTTATCAACTAAAAACCTCCATCTGCACACCGAGTCAAGAAAATTATCACCAAGGTTCATCGGACCATACCGTATCACTTTACGGATTAACCCTGTCACCTACCGGCTCCAGCTGCCTGCGGCGCTCCGGATCCACCCAGTCTTCCATACATCACAGCTAAAACCCTTCATCACTTCACCTCTGGTTGGATGTAGCAAGTAAAGTGGAGAGTAAAAGATCATCATTTTGGGGTGGTAACATTAGGGTGTCTGATAAGAACAAACTGGACAAGTCAATCAAAAAGGCCGGATCGGTGCTAGGCATGGAGCTTGACTCTGTGGATGTAGTAGCAAAGAGGAGGATTCTATCCAAAGTACAATCCATTTTGAACAATCCTTCTCACCCGCTACACAGTGTCCTTGCTGAACAGAGGAGCAGTTTCAGCCAGAGACTGATTACTATCAAGTGTTCCACAGAGCGCCACAGGAGATCCTTTCTCCCAACAGCCATAAAAATTTACAACTCCTCCCTGTAACTCATACACACATGTATGTGGATTTTTAACTAACTGTTACACAACAGGACATTATCACATACCATATTAAAAATATAACTACTGCAATACTACTTCCCGAGAAAATATGTAATACAAGATCACACACAATAATACAATATTACATATATAATACAATAGTATTGTTACATAAACAATACTAGATTACTGTGCAATACTTACAAGTGGCCCTGAGTCATATTCTTATGGTACTTACTATTTTAAGACTTTTTTTTTTTAAGATTATTATTATTATTATTTATTACCTTTATTCTTTATTACCTTTCTTAGTTAACAACTGTGAGCACCTGTAACCAAGCATAAGCAATTTCCCTCTGGGATTAATAAAGTTATTTGAATCTTGAATCTTGAATCAGGAAATTGCTGGAATGAAGTAAGAAGGGGGAAAAATAAAGGAGAAAAATGGAAGAAAAGGAGTGATGTAGAGGAGTCTGATGAAAAAAGTAGAGATAGTATAAAATGCATTGTAAGGTTTGGTGATCAGTTTGGGGTCAGCAAAATTAATCCAATTAAACTAACTAAGATCATAAATCTGGATATTGGAAATATTGTTTTCGCTAAAGTCCTCTCTTATGGAAATGTGCTTTTTGGATGTAATAAGGAAGAGCAAGCAAACAACGCACTTAAACTGAAGGATATAGGAGGAATTAAAGTTGTCAGCACAAACAGAGTTGGAGCAAATACTAAAAGTGGTGGTCGAAAAGGAATCATTTTTGGTGTTCCTCTTAATAAAAGTATGGAAGAGTTCAAAGGTAACTTAAAAGGAGGGAAGATAATAAATGCACTAAGGCTAAAATCAGTTACAGACGGAACCAAAAAAGACACTGAAACAGTAGTAATAAAATTTTTAAGGGGAAGAAATTCCAAAAAGAGTAATGGTTGGGGTAATGAGTTACATTGTAAGAGAATATATGCCAAGACCAGTGAGATGTTTTAATTGTCAAAGGTTTGGGCACGTTGCTACAAGATGTAGGGAACAGTGTAGATGTGCTCGTTGTGGAGGAAAGCATGAATATGGAAAGTGTAAGGATGGAGTACAACCAAAGTGTTGCAATTGTGGAGGGGCACATAGTGCAGCATTCAGAGGATGTGAAGTACAGAAAATGGAAATGGAGATTCAGAAAAGGAGGGTGGAGAAGAAGCTAACATATGCAGAGGCCGCAAAACAGGTTAAAGGGCAAACTAAAGATCAGAGAGATCAGTCAGGGGTTTTAGTTAAAGGAAACAATGAAGCTTCAAAAGAACATTTGTTGGTTGAAAAGAACAAAAATTGTGAGATTTAATGCTGGAGTAATAAATAGTACAGCTGGGATTGGATCAAAAACACAAAAGACTCAGTTAGTTCTTAAACCAGCAATATGTCATCTGGGAATGACAGGTTGGCTTGGGAAGAAGTTAGAGATGAACTTCAGATAAGATCAAGCCAAGAGACATGTGGATAATACATACATGATAACAATAAATCAGTGGAATGCAAGATCTCTGATAGCAAATGGTCAGGAGTTCAAGCATTTTATTGAAGCTGTAATAATAAAACCAGATGTTATATGTATTCAAGAAACTTGGTTGAAAAGTTGCTTAGATTTTGTTTTATTAAGATACAGTATGATAAGACATGATAGGGAACAAGGGAATGGTGGTGGGTGTGCAACATTCATTAAACAAGGAATTCCATATAGAATAATAGGAAAAGGAAGGGATCAAGAATATATTGCTGTGGGGATATGGCGTAGAGGTCAGGAGGTAGTTATTATAAATTATTACAACCCATGTAAAACATTGATATTGGAGAAATTAAAGGAAGTACATGGGCAAGAAAATCATAGAGTAATATGGTGTAGTGACTTAAACGCTCATAATACTCTATGGGGAGGAAGATACATAAATGCCAATGGACAAGTAGTTGAGGAATTAATAGAGGAGAGGGAGCTGGTGTGTTTAAACAGCGGGAAGGGAACAAGGATAGACATGCATACAGGAATAGAGTCTGTGCTGGATTTGACGCTATTTTCAAATAACTTGGCTAGTAAGTGTAACTGGGAAGTTTGGGGGGAATCTAGTATTGGAAGCGATACTAGATACCCAATAATTATAACATTGGATGTTGGGACAGTTCAGTCAGTAAATCAAAGAGGAGGGAAATGGATTTTTGAAAAAACAAATTGGGATAAATTTGAGGAAATGGGCTAGGAAAAATGGGAGAAATTGATCCAAAGGAAGATATTGACATCTTTAATGAAAAAGTGTGGGCAGTAATATTAGGAGCAGCATTAAAATCAATCCCAAAAAGTAAAAGGAAAATGACAAGAAGAGCTGTACCTTGGTGGACGAATAAGTTTAGTAAAGTTGTGAGAGATAGAAATAAGGCTTTTAAACTTCTTAAAAGAACACATAACTATAATAATTTTATACAAGAAAGCTCAAGCACTTGTAAGAAAAACTATAAAGCAAGCCAAAAGAGAAAGTTGGAGGGAAGAAGAACTCCAGTAGGTGAGGTGTGGAATATGATCAAGAGAATGAAAGGTAATAAGAAAGAATGGGAATATCCAGTATTAGAAAATTAGCGGTAATGTACAAGGATAAGGCAGAAATGCTAGGAAAAACACTAGCACAAATTCATGGAGCAGGGAACTTATGTGAGGAAGAAAAAATAAGAAGAGAAATAACAAAGAGACAAAATATGGATGAGATGGTACGGAGTGGGGGAATGGAAGACCAACCAATTAACTTCCTGTTCAACAGAGATGCACGGGAGGCACCAGATTGTATATATAATGTTGAGACATCTGAAGGATAGGGCTGTGGGGAAAATTTTAGAATTATATAATAAAGTATGAGAGGAAGGAAAGCTTCCAAAATCTTGGAAAGAAGCGATAATAATACCTATAAGAAAGCCAGGCAAAGATCTTTCAGATCCCTCTAATTATAGACCAATAGCTCTTATGTCAAATATTTGTAAAATAATGGAAAGGATGATTACAGAAAGGTTGTCATATTAAGTGGAAACAAGAGGACTCATAACAAAATATCAAAGTGGTTTTAGAAAAGAAAGAGGGAAAATGGATTCTATTGTATGTTTAGAAAATGATACTATAAAGGCACAGATAAATAAAGAATCGGTAATAGCAGTATTTTTAAATATTGAGAAGGCTTATGATATGATGTGGAGGGAAGGACTTTAGTTTAAATTAAGAAAGATGAAAATAGTTGGAAGAATATATAACTGGATAAAAGATTTTCTGGAGAACAGGAGTATATAGGTAAGAATAGGGAGTGAAGTGTCGAGTGCCGTTTCTGATAGAGAATGGACCTCCACTGTAACAGGCGGTTGCCTAGTTACAGGCTTATGGCCAGCGGGGTCGCTGCAGCCTCTAATTATGTAATTTTAATAAAAGAGGAAGAGAGAGTGGGCCTAGGTAACATCAGCCATTCCATACCCTCAAGCTAAATGCTAGTAGCTAAAAGCTAACGCTAAAGCCTAAACCTAAGTGCGGGATATCTTTGTCCAAAGCGCATGTGAGTACATGGGTTTTAATATATATTTATCTTATTTGTGCAAAGCCCGCCGAGGCGTATATTGTATGTTTATGTTTTGAGAACTCATGGCGTTCCTCCTGCTGAGATCATGCAGGAGGGTTTTTGTTTGTTTATGTTGTTGTTCTGTGTCTGTGTGTTGCCTGGGAGCTGGAGTGTCGGCTATCCCCTGGGATTGAACACGTCAGCGGCAGAGCGCGCACGGTGCAGAGGGCGCGGCTGCTCCTGCGCAATCGGTAGAGAGACGTCGCTCACGGCAGAGACATCGGACCCGGAGCGGGACTTAAGGGACTTTAAGGACTTTTTGGTTAAGAGAAAAGACTCTATACACGGGTACGGACTGAGTGAGTGTGTGGTGTGAGTGGCCGGTGCGTGTGAATGGTATTCTGTACAGCACAATATTAAATGTAAATTCACTTTGATTATATATTGTTGTCTCTGATGGTAATATATCCTACTCCCTGATTTCTGTTAACGGCTAGTTATTGTTTTAATAACAGTAGCAAGTTTTGTTACAGTGGCGCCCAATGTGGGGCCATCAGAGTTTACATATTTTTTGTGTGTATTTTACATTCATGCATTTTTATTGTTGCTGTTAGCTGTTACCTAGCCAGCCTTCTCTTACTTCTGTCAGGGACGTGACTGAACGGAAGTGAACCCAATTGCAGACTAACAGCTTTGTTAACAGAAAGGCACAAAGGATCTTTCACTATGTGGCAGGAGCAGGAGGGAGAGAGGCTGCGCATGTGAATGAGCAGAATGAATGGGGAAAACCCCTGTGACAGAGGGGAGGCGTGTCGGTGACGTGGGGGGAATTCCACAACCCCGGAAGTAGAGCGTGAGTCCTTGACTAAGGCAGAGTATGCGTGATCGCGGCGCCCGATGTTTGAAGTGGGAATTCGTCCGAGAGTGAATGTGGATATCGACGAAAACACTCTTGTACGATGTCCGCGAACGCGGAAGTGCTCACAAGCGCACGCAGGTTGCGGGAAACAGCGCGAGTCGAGGTCGAAGGGACAGGCAGGGTCGGTAACAGTTATCCAGCAGCGAGAGAGACGAAATCCAGTAGCGCAATCCAAGTTCAAAGTCGAGTAACAGGTGAGGTCATACACGTAGTGGAATCCAAACGAGAAAATCACAGACAGACGAGACGAGAGGCACGCAAGTAAGATACTTTGGCACTGAATGAACTTCTAAGCTCTCTTTTAAAGGCAGAGGTGGATTGCTGATGGGTTGCAGGTGTGCAAAGGTAATTGATTAGGGAGGCGGGACTTTCTTAGGTGAAATCATGCCCTGGATGTACTTGGCTGATCAGGCTGGCGCATGACAACTTCATTTTACACTCTGCAAAACATCACTCAGGATTTGGTTAAACATTCTGTTTTTTAAAGGTAAATTGGGGCGAGTCATGACCGAGTCCGATGCACGAGCTGAGGAAGGGTCAGTAGCTCATGACTTCACAGCAGGCCTTTTCGCTTCGTGAGCCCATTCAAGACGAGGGCCCACAGGGTGACGATGGGGCAGAGCAAACACTCACTGATGACAAGCTCCCCCCATCGACGCTGAAGACGACCAAAGCCTCTTTCCATGGTGTTAGCAGCCTGCCTCGGTCAGATGGAGATGACTCTGCAGGCGCTGGAAGACAAGCTCAACCGGCGAATGGAGGAGCTGTCGGATCGGGTGAATGAGATGCGAAGCATTCACTACACAGAGGTATTAACCTTCCAAAGTAAACTGGAGAATGCCCAGGTGAAGATGCAACAACTGTCCAGGCAGTGAAAAAGCAGTGTAAGGAACAGTTAAACAACGTAGGCCATTCCATGGTGGAGTGCCTGAAGAGGCGAGACTCGCAGTTAAAAGCCATGTTGAGTGCGCAACCGGTTGCTACCTCCACTCCTCATCCTCTCCCTCCTAGTAGCTGCTCACACCCTCCTACTTCCAAACCACCCGTAAAGCAAGTTTCCCTGCATGTGGCCAATCCATTGCCCCAAGTGTCTGATGGCACCAACTCCGCCATCTCCAGCCTGGTAAGCAACGCCTCCCTGTCTGAAGAAAACAAATATCAGTTACAGGAGTTATTGGAGTGGCCGACTGTGTGTACCAACCGAATTGGCCATACCTAGGTTTTAACTCACCACATATATACCACGGATGAGAGACCAGCCAGAAAAAGGGCTTACCCTGTACCTGTCCACAAACAGCAGATTGTAGATGAGGAGGTCACCAAGATGCTAGAGGCTGATATCATCAGGCCATCCACCTCGCCGTGGGCTGCCCCAGTTGTGCTGGTGAGTAAGAGGGACGGTGGAACTCGTGTGGACTTTAGAGCCCTCAACAGCAAGACACCACTGGATGGCTTCCCTATGCCCCAGGTCCACGAAATCTTGGAGGCGCTTTACGGGGCTACGGTGTTCAGCTTATTGGATCTGTGCAGCGGCTATTGGCAGGTGGAAATGCATCCAGACAGCATCCCAAAAACAGCGTTTGTCACAAAGAATAATCAGTACGAGTTTCTCCATCTTCCCTTTGGCCTGAAGAATGCAGAAGCAACTTTTCAGAGACTTATAACGTCTGTTCTGGCTGAAGCCATTGGGAAATACTGTTTTGTCTATATAGATGACTTTATTATCTACTCAAAAGATACCATTTCTTACCTTGACACATCTCCGTCAGATATTCTCACTCCTCGAAGCTGCTGGTCTCACACTCAATCTAAAAAAGTGCAACTTCTGTCAGTCATCTCTCTCCTTTCTAGGGCATGTCATATCAGCAGAAGGCATAAAAACAGAAAAAGCTAAAGTAGCAGCAATCCAAACTTGCTTGTTGCATGCAACCTGAAGGAGCTACAGCGCTTCCTAGGGCTGGCTGGTTGGTACCACCGGTTCATACCCCACTTCTCAGAGCCTGCTGCTCCTTTGCACTCCCTGAAGAAGAAAGAAGCCAAGTGGGTGTGGGGCGTCGAATGCCAGTCAGCCTTCGAAGATCTGAGAGCGGCTCTGCAACACACACCGGTTTTAACAGCTCCAGACTTTAGCCGTCCCTTCAAGGTACAGACAGACGACAGCAACATCGGCCTAGGTGCGGTGCTCACCCAAGATCATGAAGATGAAAAACATGTGATCGCCTACGCCTCCCGGCTGCTGCACAGAGCTGAAACCAGGTATTCTGCATCAGAAAAGGAGTTTCTGGCAGTCGTGTGGGCGGTGGAGAAGTGGCATCAGTACCTGGAGGGAAAAGCTCATCATTACGGACCATGCTGCTTTGACCTGGGTTTTTAATCATCCAAACTTCTCCTCGCGCCTTACACGATGGGTGCTCAGACTACAGGCATTTGAATTCGGGGTTAAATACCGAAAGGGACAGTGTAACATCGTACCTGACTCCCTGTCACAACGCTGGGAGGGAGGAACCATGAACGCCCCTCTGGCCGTGTATAAGGGCAATGATCTGCAGTGGGGCCTGCCCTGTGATTGGGAAGAGCTGGAGAAAGCCCAAAAGGCGGATGAGACGCTTTAGACACTGTGGAAAGAGGCAAGGTTAGAACCTGACGTGGAAAAGATACATTATCGTATAATTAATCAGTTCCTGGGGATCGTCAGATCCCCAAACAGGCTGGGTGTAATCTTACAATGCTCCTTCAGCTGGTCATCCCAACATCTCTGCATCCTCAGTATCTGCATTATGCCTACGACAACCCTCTCAGTGGTCATCTAGGGCAGATGAAGACCCTGCGGAGGCTGCTGGAGGTCGCCTACTGGCCTGAGATACGCCGGGATGTCTGGGAACATTGTAAGAACTGCACCACCTGTCAGAAGTACAAATGATAACAAATGATACAAGTGTAATGATTTAGGATATAGATGTGGTTAACCACATTGAATTTATGGGCAGCAATATGAAACAGGCCTTCAATCTAAAAAAACACGACATAATTTTCTAGTTGTAATTTTAAACGTAATCAAAACAGTACATAAAATACATGTCACAGTGTCAATTTGGTTGCTCAAAATAATGACTAGCATACTTCGCCTGTCAACCACTGGTTTGGACGAAGTGAGCATAGCTCACTGTGGTGAATTAGAATGCTAGGGCCCTTGGTCTGTAGTGGAAGAACAGAAACAACCACCTCTGTATTCTTTTTTTCCCACAACAACGTCAACTGCAAAATAGGATTAATCAAGTCAGTAAGCCATATTATTAACTGTGTTCCCATGAAATAAGGCATTTTACTTTTTTTAAAAGCAGAACAATCAAGGCACTTTCCCACTGGGTAATTTTCAACACAAAAAGGAATTAATGTACCTGTACATCTTTTTCATGAAGATCCATTTTTTCTTGCTTCTGTTTTTTGTCACATCTTAGTCTGGGTGTTGGTATCTTTTGGGGGGTTGAAATATTTTGATTTGGTCTTAGAATGGCTAGAGCTCTCTCGTTTGGCCCACTGTTCCTGCTGGTCATCAGCTGTGCTGGTATAAGCTGTGATTTTTTTTTTTTCTCAAGAATTTCCATTGGGAGATTATGTTGCACAATATGCCCCACATATCGTCCTTGTATTGAAGCATATATTTTTTAAATAAACTCTGCTGGTCTAAGGTATTTCTTCTTCAATAAAATGTAGTGCTTCACTAAACCAAACCAATGTTCCACATAACAGTTTGTCTTTCCTTTGGTTTCTTTTCCACAGATTACAATGTTTCTGTACCTTTTGAGATCCCCCAGCAACAAGCCACTCCACAATGGGAAGATTTCCATGTAGATTTCAAGTAGGATGTCTATGATTCCAGGGCAGAAGAACTGATTTTTGACCCCAACTGCAGCCTCTGACAGGATATCGCATTCTGCCTGATCTCGTCTGCCTTGAAATGCTTTTGTTAAAGGGGACTTTCCCACAATGGTCTTTAGGTTGCTCTCCTTGTTCCCTTTATCTTCTTTTGGTGGTTCATGTTGCTCAACATTTGTGTCTTTAAATTGTAGGATGCATCTGTCAAGGTAGGTCTTGCTGTTTTTGACCATTTGCATATCCTCCTCTGCCATGAGAACCACAGACATATGATATGCATACTGAATGTTGCATACTCTTGTATGCCTCTGTCTCCAGTTTTTTTTTTTTTTTTTGCAAATGCTTGAGAAATTGTCTTAAGCATGTGGGCAGAGCGTAGGTGTACTACAGTAAAGATAGCGATTTTCTGTAGGGTTGATAAACACTATTTTAAATGCTTTGTCAAGGTACACTGCAATGTTTTCCTTATTAAAGGATAAAAGTACACTATTGATCAGAGCCCCGCTATAGTCTGTTTCCACCTGTGCAATCCTTCTCTTTGTTGCATATGACATCTTTCTTTGGAATTCCATGAGCCAATAGGAAATGGTTTGGATGGAATGGCTGTTTGACACCAGTTCTGTGACAGGCAAGGGAGGCTTATTTTTTCCCATGTCCTGCAATACTAAGGCATGATATAAGACACGTCTGCTTTGGTCTGAGATTTTTTGCACAACACCACCTGTTGCATCAAGGTGCAAAGTAATGGGTGTTGTTTTTTTAAATGTGCAGCTAAAATTTGAATAGCTGTTTCTGTATATAAATGTACAGCAAAACGATCAATCTGCAAGTGCTGTAGATATCGTTTTGCTGTTGCATGACTGCTAGTCTCTTTTATTATTTTTTGAGTCAGCATCAACTCAAGCACCATGTCATTAGGAAGCCTTGCACACTTTCTCACCTCTGAGGATATTTTCTTTAAAACATCCTTGGTTAGGCTCCTACTCATATTACCAGCTAAGCATTTTTGTGTCGGTGTCCTTCAACATGCAATAGTAAAAATTGCTAACACCTGTGTTTAGAGCTTTTGCAATTTTTCCCCTTCGCAGGTATTTGACTTGTTTACATTTTTGTTGATTAACCCTACCATTTCTCCTAACCCAGAAACAGATGTTTTTATCTGTTGGTTTTGGTTTATGTTTTTTATAAAGGTATATACAGCCTTGCATCCATCAAATGTGCATCTTGCTGAGGCATGGAAAAATGGACATTTTTTTTTCCGACTATGACTCATCTTCACATGTTGGTACTTATAAGAAAGTGTACAACATGGGTTTGTTTTTAAGAATTCTTATGAATTCTCATGGGGCATTAAGATTTTTCCTTCCATGTTCAGGTTTGATTTGTTTCCCATGTTTTTACTTAATTACAATTGAGAACATCTTTGGCCCTGTCTTTACATTTCTGTAATTATTTCTGTCATTCATGTCAAGTGTTGTTTTTTTACTCTCCTGCATTTCCTCTCTGGCCTCATCTTCACTGTCTGTGTCAACTTGTTGGTTGATATATGCCATGGAAGTTGATTCCACATCAGCCTGTGCATCTTTTTTAATGTTTTTTTTTTTTTTCTCATTGTCCTGACGTTGTATATCAAGCATTCTATTCATTTGGATATTTTGGTTGGCATTTTTTGGGTGGTCGTATAATATTATCAGGATTTTTCTTGTCATTTTTTCCGCTTGCTCCCTTTACTGGTTGCTGTGTTGGGGCCATTTCCCTGTTTTTCTGTCCGTTGTCTGTGTCTTCCTTATCTGTGGTCATGTCTTCACCTGTCGCATTTAACTCAAACTGCTTCTTTTCTTCATCCTGTTTGTCATTTCTGTCATTTCCCCCCTACCTTTTTACTGGAATTGTGCTTACCACTGCTTCCTGTCTGCCTGCTGGTTTTGTCTATTGTGGCCAGCTCATGACTTATCCTCTGTCCATTTATGTCCTCTCTCTTTGTCCTTTTCTGAGCCTTGTAAAATACCATGTATTTTGTTGGCATTTTCTCCACTTGCTGCCTTTACTGGTTGCATCGTAAGACACATTTCTCTGTTTTCTAGTCCACTGTCTTTAACGTCTTTATCTGTCATTCTTGTTCCACCAGTCACACTAAATAAGCTGTTTTATCATCTATTATTCCTTTATTTGCTTTGTCAGTAACATTGTTCTCTCTGTCTCTCTTTATGCTCTCTTTGTGTAATCTTCTGCTCACGCTTCTCTTTCAAATTTTCATTATTATTTATGGGGAACTTCTCAAGTCTTGTTCCATTGCTCACACCTTTTCCTTAACATGAATATATCAAAATGTTTCATGTTTACATTTATTTATTTTTATTTTTTTTAAATAAATGAGACAGTAGGATGCTAGACTTAAAAATATACTATATTCACACATGGATCTGAAAAATGTTAGAATATAATAACCTAAAATATTTAGTAATTGAATGATACCATACCTGAATGAAGCACTTCTGTCCTGATTTCATGTCTGTCCTGAGACCATATAACCTTTAACCACTTCAAGTGGCTTTTTGTGTTATTTTTAAAAAGAGCAAAACTTACAGAAGACCACTGCTCAGGAATAACATTAAAACTGAAAAAGCCATTTTCAACAAAATTCCTAATTATGACATCTCTTCCTCTAGTAATTTTCCAGCAATCTCTAATCGTCTGTTTGTGGCCTTTCTTAAAGCAAACCATGATTGCTCGGTTACAGGTGCTCAGTTGTTAACTAAGAAAATGTAATAAAGAATAAAGGTAATAATAATAATAATAATAATAATAATAATCTTTAAAAAAAAAAGTTCCTAAAACCGTAAGTACTAGTAGAATATGACTCAAGACCACTTGTAAGTATTGCACAGTAATTTTAATTATTAAATATCCATCGCCCCCTGCTGTTTAGGAGTATCCACTATGCATTGGACACAACAGCAGGGTTTGTGGAAGATGACACACATTTTAGGATAGATTTTGAGGCAATAGGTCACATGACCTGTAAGGTATTGAATTAAAATGCTGAATTATTGAATATTAATTATTAAAAAAAAATGAAAAGTGATAATATTGACCAAAAAAAGGTTGTGTCCTCTGCAGGACAAGTGGACACACTATGTCATAACCGAAGCAAACACCACGATTATGCCTCGTTTCGTTAAGTGTTGCTAGGCAATGGACCATGCGCCTAATCGGCGGGAACGTGGTTCACTTGACCGCGGTGTATTATAAACCTGCGGATTGTTTCACTGTTTATGCTCAAGCGAGGGAAATGTGGAACTGGCCACTCAATGAGAACTAAACCAAAGATTTCGGTAACTGCACAGAGTGTAACATCTGCATCGTGACACTGAACAGCTGAACAACTTCACTTTTCCGTTTACCCCTGAGAAAAAAAAGCTGTATTTTGTTTGTTTGTTTGCGCGCACACACACACACCTTCCCTGAGCCCTCGGTCAACATCCAATCACCGTCCATATGCAAATGAGTCAAGACGTAGCCTAACGTGGTGTCGTGTCGGATTTCAGCGGTCACGGAGAGGAAAGACTTTGAAGCAGTTGCAGCGTTTTTTTTGTTACAACAAGCACAGCAATCGAAAAAAAAGGAAAGTCCTTTCTGGTTAATTAACTGCATGTGTATTTACAATAATTCTTTAAAAATTAATATACATTGTACAGTACAGTACGAGGTAAACACAAGAAAGATTACACAATGACAAAAAACAGCTTCATTTTGTGCTTTCAATTTAAGTGGAGAGATATTTGACCGACAGCCTAGAACAAAAGAACTGTAGGTGTGATCACAACCCCCTCCGAACGACCGTGCCATCAATCACTGACCACCTCAGAAGTTCCCTTCAATGTATGCTAATGTTTTGCAAGTATTTTTATCACCATTTAAAGGCTTACAATTCATTTAGTTTAGATTTCTAGAGGATGCCATAAGTTTTGTTCCCTGAATTAACATTCCAAGCACAGAGCTCCAAGAGGATAGCTCTTGGAAATCTGAAACGGCTAATAAGCCAGTCATCATCGTGGGCCAGAAAATCACTGAGATCCCTAAAAACGCGTTCCCTTCGGATTCGGCCATTGACAATGTCCTCTAAATTAAATTCAAATCAAATTCAAATTTTATTTGTCACATACTGTACACAGTCATACACAGTACGAAATGTAGTGAAATGCTTATACGACTGCCAGTGACCTTAAAAAATTAAAGCTTATAATAAGAAAGAAATACGATAGAAAAATTAAATAGAAAAATTCAATTAAACTAGGAAAAATAGAACTAATAAAAAAATAGAAATAATAAGGCCAACACTGGCATTGCCATAGACTAAGGGTTGTATACATTTGCAAATGCTTTTATATGTTCCAAATCAAATAATTGGTAGAAAAATATTATGTCAATTAACCCATTTTATCAATTAAAAATTAATAGCAATGTTTTTTACATGTGTTGGTGCGATACTTTGTAGTGTGCAATTTAACATAATTGCCTCTAGGAGTCGCCAACGGAAGTAAAACAAACACACACAAGAAATACACGTACCCCAGACATAAAGTTGGCGTGGAAGAACGCACATTCTCACGTTAACTTCACTGTTGGTAAATCAGAAGCTTTTGTGCGTACGCAGCATTGATACATGAGGCCCAGGTCTGTAAAAAGGAAGTTTGGCAGATCGTCCAGAAACAAAAGAGAAGGAAAGCTACAGGCCCAGATGGCGTTACACCAGCCTTTCTGAAGTCCTGTGCTAACTTTGTAAAGTTCCTTCTTGATTTAAATGTTCCACAATTATTCTCATTCCAAAAAAAACTAAGATCACAGGACTTAATGACATCTGTGGTCATAAAGTCGTTTGAAAGACTGGTGTTGGCTCATATAAAGGACATCACTGGACACTTACTGAACCCTGCACTTTGCTTATAAAGCAAACATGTTTGTGGACGATGCAGTTAACATAGGACTGCACTTCATCCTCCAACATCTGGACAAACCAGGGGCTTATGCAAGGGTCTTGTTTATATATTTTTCATCAGCATTTAATACAATCATCCCAGCACTGCGTTAGACCAAACTAACCAAGCTCTCTGTTCCTAGCTCTATCTGTCATGCATTCTCTCCCCACTGCTCTTTTCCCTCTACACAAACGACTGCACCTCTACAGACCCCACTTTCACAACAACCTGGAGCTGAACACGCTCAAAACAGTGAAGATAATCATGGACTTTAGGAGAAACCTACCTGCACTTCCCCCACGCACTGATGACAACTGCTCTTTTCCCTCTACACAAACGACTGCACCTCTACAGACCCCACTTTCACAACAACCTGGAGCTGAACACGCTCAAAACAGTGAAGATAATCATGGACTTTAGGAGAAACCTACCTGCACTTCCCCCACTCACCATCATGATCAACACTGTGATAGCACTGAAGTCATTCCGGTTCCTGGGCACGACCATCTCTCAGGAACTGAGGTAGGACATTCACATTGACTACATTGTTAAAAAGGCCCATCAGAGGTATTATTTCTTTCGTCAGCTGAAGAAGTTTAATCTGCAACAGGAGCTGCTCACACAGTTCTACTTACCCGTCCTTGAATCTGTCCTGTGTACTTCAATAACTGTCTGGTTTGGCTCAGCTACAAAATCAAACATAAGAACGCTACAAAGAACGGTTCGGACTGCCGAATGGATTATCGGCATTATTGTCATTGTCCCAAAGCAGCTTTACACAATCAAAAGAATTATTTAAGTTTGTATGGAATTTGAATGCGTATGAATCAAAATGGTCAGATTGTCCCTGGGAGCAAGCCGAGGGCGACAGTGGCAAGTAAAAACTCCCTGAGATGGTAGTAGGAAGACACCTTGAGAGGAACCAGACTTAACAGGGAACCCATCCTCATTTAGGTGAAACAGAAAGCAGGAATCAATCTGCACTTATACAGTGTGTTAGGTGGCAGCCAGTTCAGCACAACATTTGATGTTAATTGATGTTAATAATAGAGAGAGGGGGAGAGAGGAAAGAGAAAGAGCAGGAGAGAGAGCAGAAGAGAAGAGATAACAGTTAGGTCTGGTCACAGTCATATAATGTATAATGTAAATGTATATTTACTGTAAAGTGCAAGCAGAGACTCCGTCAGGACTAACTATGACAGTTTAACTAAAAGGGAGAGCCAGAAGGAAACAAAGACATGAGGGCTCCCTGAGATGTAATGCAACCAATCACCTCACCGTCAACAAACCTGAGTGATCAATGAGAGTGGGGAAGACAGCATCCAAACATACCAGTTTACCATAATACCAGTTGACCATGAGTCCCCCAGATCTGCTCCTTCACCTAAGACAAATCTATTTATTAAAATGCTTGATTAAATAAATAGGTTTTTAGCCTGGACTTAAACACTGAGAACATCGCTAGTCACACTCGTGTGAGCGCATACTAACAGGATCACTACTGTAAAGTAAAACAACAACAACAACAAAAACAAGTTAAACAGCTCCTCACCTTTGAAAACAGTCGCGACAGAGAAGAGTTTGTGTGTTTGTTTGGCAACCTAAGAGAAGGGGGGGGGTGGCTAAAGGGGGCTTGCTCGCATTTACAGCCCCCTTCTCTCAGGTTGCCAAACAAACAAACAAACTCTCTGTCTTACACAGACACAAACACACTCAAAAACACTGCAAGCACTAAGACCCAGCAGGGGAGACGATAGGCCTCGGCTTTACAGCTCCCCTCCTCTCAGTTAGTATGCGCTCACGCGAGTGTGACTAGCAATGTTCCTTGCTAATTTTTATACGGTTTTAAAAATGGTCTCTCCGTTACATACACACACACACACACAGCGTGTGTATGTGTGTATTCACCCAGCAGAAGAGACAATTACCTACAATTCCGCTGCAAGAGAGAGAAAAACCGTTGGCTCACTTGTGATGACGTGACGCTCTGTGTCAAAACAAAAAGCGCATGCGTAAAACATGATACTCGGTGCTCGTAAACTAAGACAACGCTCGTTTCTCAAGTTAAAAATTATTCCATCTTGTGGAACACTCGTAAACCGTGTTACTTGTAATCCGAGGTTCCACTGTATTTTAAAATCAATGCGAAATTTCACAGGGAGCCAATGAAGTGAAAATAAAATAGGTGTGATGTGCTTGTATCTTCTGGTTCTAGTGAGGATTCTCACTGCTGCATTCTGGACTAGCTGAAGCTTGTTTATGCACCTAGTTGAACAACCAGACAGTAGGGCATTACAATAGTCCAACCTAGAGGTAATAAAAGGATGAACTAGTTTTTCTGCATCGTTTAGCGACAATATATAAGGTGAATAGGTGAATAGGTGAATAGGTGAATACAATAAGGTGAAAGAATGCTATCCTGGTAATATGATTCACATGAGCTTCAAATGAAAGGCTGGAATCTATAATCACACTGAGGTATTTTACTGTTGCACTTGATGAAACAGAAAAGCCATCTTAAGTTACAGAGTGATCTAGAAACTTACTTCTAGTTGTATGCGGTCCAACGACTAGAACTTCTGTCTTATCTGGATTAAGCAGAAGGAAGTTAAATAGCATTCAATTTCTTATGTTCTGCACACATTGCTCAACTTTAGTAAGCTGTTTTTTCTCATCAGGTTTTGCTGAGACATATAACTGTGTATCGTCAGCATAACAGTAAAAACTAATACCATGCTTACGAATTATGTTCCCCAGAGGAAGCATGTAAAGGGAAAAAAGCAGTGGGCCTAAAACTGAACCCTGTGGAACAACAAACTCCACTAGAGAACATGCAGAATAATCACAATTTAAGTCTACATACTGATAACGATCGGTCAGATAGGATCTGAGCCAGGAGAGGGCTATACCCTTAATTCCTACTACATTTTCTAATCTGTGAAGAAAAACAATGTACTATGATTAATGGTGTCAAAAGCTGCACTGAGGTTGAGTAATACAAGCATAGTTACACAATGAATGAATTGAATCAGTTTGTTAGACAATATAGGACATTCGAAACATGGCTGTCCTCACCACTGCTAGACCACTTTAACCGACTAAGTTCTTCTTAGTTCACCACATAGACAGAACGATGGAATTGGGGAGGTGGCATGAGTCTGATGGTGAATGTTAGTTTATGCAATAGCATGAGCAGTGTGCCACTTTCATGAATCTGGGGACTGGGAAATATTCTGGCACAGCACTGATGACATCAATGTGTTTACTGAAGCGGTTGTTGGAATTATTGGAAAAATGGTGGCTAATACTATAGAAAAAAATACTTTTAGATTGTTTCCCAACAAGAAACCTTGGGTCGATAAAGCCATCTGAAATGCTCTCAGATCTCACACTGCTACCTACAACATGGGACATAGAAACATGGAGATGTACATAGATGTAAACTTATTTTCTAAACTATAAAAGAGAATAATATGATCAGAGGTTCAGATCAGGCTGTGCATTCAGTGTGCTATAAATTTGTGATCTCCATATGAATTAAATTAATAGAACATACTTTCATCCAATTTCCACTTAAAATACTACTATTACTGTATCTATAAAGGCCATATTGGACATGCCAGGATTCATCAGGCTCAAAATACTGAAGCAGTGGGTCAGGATGCATGAGACATCATTTTTAAATATAGTGAAACCTCAGATTGCGAATAACGCAGTTTGCGAGTGTTCCGCAAGATGAGCAATAAGATTTTTAATAAACTCTTGCGCTACTGAATTATGGGTAATCGTCTCCCCTGCTGGGTCTTAGTGTTCGTCTCTTACTGGTACAATCAACATCCGTTAACGTGTGTACTGTTACACTGTGACCACGTGTGTATACACAACATATTTTATTTTGCGGTTGTAAGCGTGTGTGTAGCGCGCGTGTACTGTTTCTTATAAGACACGTGTGTGTGCGCCATCGACTGCAATCTCTGAACATTACATGAGGAGTGCTTTCGGGAAAAGATCAGCAGAACCAAATGGCATCTCAGGGCGACACAGGGGGCATCCATGTGATGAGATCTCCAACCAGAAATCGGGGCACCAGGATGAGCCAAACAGGTTCACAGGGCAGATGGAATCTGAATCACTGGCAGCTCAGGAACGACATGTGTAACCTGACGGAGAGAGGGAAAGAGAGGTTGAGTCCTCAGAGCCGGAGCAGAGCAGCTAGCACCTGTGTTCACAGAGATATTCAAACTCACCTTATCCCAGTCGGTAATCCCTGCATACTTTAAAGAATCCATAATTTTTCCTGTCCCTAAGAAACCCATCCCACTTCCCCTTAACGATTACCGCCCTGGGCACATCACTCACCCACCTGGGCACTAGGAGAGGCAAAATTATATTAAAATGCTCTTTGTCGACTACAGTTCATCAAAAAAATATATCCTAACAACCTTTCGTCAAAACGAGAGTTGACAGTTTTATTGCCCCTTTGGGATTTTTTTTTATGACCCTAGGAATGTGCAGGGAGGTGGTGCTCGATAAAAGGGGGTAGTAACGGTGCTTATGCGTTAGACATCGTTTCATTTTTTATGTTGATCTGAGAAGTAGATTTTTTAATTATTACTAATATTATTACCAGTGGAAAAATTAACGCTCATGAGGGTATAATTTCTGAGTTGCCTTTGACGGTTGTGTGTGAATCGTCTTTAACTAGGGCTCCGAAGAAACGCTTTATGTATCTGCGTCGAACTCAGCGCCCGCCGCGTGATTCGCTTCGGGAAGAGATGAGTCTGGATCAGGGGCGTAAGTGGGGCTTTGTGTTTAAATACTTAGACGGGGAGATGTTTTTTTACCAACTGGAGAACGGTGAAACATTTAACCCCTGTGTTGAAAAAACAGCGATCACATCGAACGACTGGGGTGTGTTGAGTTTACTGATTATTAGTCTACTTAAAGAAAGGAACGAGAACAAAGGATCCTTACCAGAGAGTGAGAACCTAAATCTGTGGGACGAGATTGAAGAAGAAATTCCTGTTGATGAAACAACAACGGCTACAAAGAGTGTGGTGGTGGAAAACGAATCTAAGAAAAGACTGATGAGAATAATATGGGAGACAAAAGCATCAGCTACAGGAAAATGGTTCTACCGCGTGAGTTGGGGTTTGTCCAACAAGAACGAGCCTGAGGGTTCGGTGACCGTGGAGCGCTTCAACACCAAGTGTGGTGTTTTTCACACAAATCCCTGTCGACGCCTGGATCCGAATGCACGAAGTTTTCGGCGGGCGAATCACAGGACTTTTCCACAAGACTCGTGATTGGATGGATCAGCTCGTGATGAGACGCGCTCTCTCCTTCTAACTCCGCCTCTTCTTTAGGCGGTTACTTTAAATCCCTCTAGTTTCACGCCTCGGAACATCCGTAAAGTTATCCGAATTTATGTCATCGGTGTCATGGCGAGCGACTCAACACAAACTTCGATGCCTGAAAGTCAGCCGTGTGATTGGGAGGGCTGCGAGTGCGCGACGGTTACGGTGCGTGACAATGATGAGCCGGACGGATGGCTTTCCAGTTTTCATTTGGACGCGATAAAAACTGTGGTGACAAGGCTGTTGAGTATAGTCTTGTATCGCTACCGAGAGGAAACCTGCTACGGCTGTATCGTAGACCATCCTAGCCAGAAACACCACGAGTGTCTGTGGGGTTTTATGGACGAATTTTTCCAAAATAACTTTGAAGAAGTGCGTAAGAGACTATGGACTGATCGATTTATTCCGTCCATCCTACGCTTTCTGGAAGCCTGCAGTCTGTCTCCAGCGGACGAGACCAAACTGCGCGCGGTGTCCGAGACCTATCTACACGAGTTGAGAACCACCGAGGGCGTCGAAGAGACGCTTATACAAATACAGAGTGCGTTAACCGGACAGGACGATACAACGCCGAAGAACCGAAGCTTAGAAAAAGTTGTGAACTTTTGGTACGGGAACGACGTCTGAAGAAGATGGGTAACTGCTTGAGAAAATGGAGTTCGTATATGCACGAGTATCTGGTGATCAGCGAGTTGCAGAGACTGGTGGTTAAAGTAATCGAAAACAGAGTTGACGACGCTTTAAAGTTTAAATCCAATTTCAACTGTGTACCCGGCGAGGTAAAGAGATTTGAAGAGATTCTATGTATTATTAAATCTGTAACCGGTTCTACATACTGGGACGAGCTTGTGCAGGCTGTATTACACATGAACGAGAATTCCCCAGTTATTACTTTTTGTAAGATTATTGATGTTTTGATTGAAAAAGAAATGAACATGCATCATATGTTTACACTTTATGCGTTGTTTATCGATATTATGGTTATTTTTTTTAAAACAATCATTCTGTAGACGTTGTTAACGACTTGCGGAAAATACATGATGCTGTTTTATATAGAAATGGCAATGTAATCCTTATACAAGCTTTGAACGTAATCAAACGCTATTAATATTACTACGTGACTCTTCTTCTTTTTGTTTTTTTTTGTTGTTTGTCTGTTTATATATAATCCTTATACAAGCTTTGAACGTAATCAAACGCTATTAATATTACTACGTGATTCTTCTTTTTGTTTTTTGTTGTTTGTCTGTTTATATATATATATATATATTCCTTATAAAAGCTTTGAACGTAATCAAACGCTATTAATATTACTACGTGATTCTTCTTGTTTTTTATATATATAAATGTAATCCTTATACAAGCTTTTGAACGTAATCAAACGCTGATAATATTACTACGCGATTCTTCTTGTATGTTTTTTTAATGTAATCCTTACACAAGGTTTGAAGGGATACGTGATTTTTTTTTCTTCTTGTATGTTGTTTTTCTGAAAATAAAGGATATTCTTTTTCAACTCTCATGTCTTCTCATGTCACCTCCTAATTGAGCATTTAGCAAAATAAAGGATATTCTCACAGCGTGTAAGCAAACTTCCTAAGGGTCATAAAAACACTCACACCTCCTAATTGAGCTTTTAGCAAAATAAAGGATATTCTCACATCATGTAAACAAACTTCCTAAGGGTCGTAAAAAACACACTCACACCTCCTAATTTGAGCATTTAGCAAAATAAAGGATATTCTCACAACATGTAAACAAACTTCCTAGACGAGTGATAAACCTAAATGGGTCATAAAACACTTTAGAGTGTCATAAAACATTAATCGGTTTTAAGCCTAACAGATCTTAAAAAAAAAAAAAAAAAAAAACTCACACACCTTAAACGACAAGAGTAGAGTGAGTCTTAACCATAAACACTCACTCGGATCAAGGATAAAGTTAATCGGATAGAGAGAGATGTCTCGAAACCTCGATAGGCTGATGGAAAAAATATATTACGATCCATCGCACCCCGCTAGTTTCGGAGGGGTGCAGAGGCTGCATAAGGCCGTACAGAACGAGTCTGGGCAGAAAATAAATATCAAGAGGGTTAAGGATTTTCTAGCCGAACAAGACGCGTACACACTGCATAAAACGGCCAGGACGCGATTTCCGCGAAATAGAGTTTTTACTTCAAGACCTCTCAATCAGTTCCAAGCAGATCTCTGCGATATGCAAAAACTGGCGTCCTATAACGACGGTTTTAAGTATTTACTGACGGTGATAGATATTTTTTCAAAGAAAGCATATGTAAGAGCTATAAAGAAAAAATCAGCTACCGAAGTAACCAGCGCCTTTGCGTCGATTTTAAAAGACAGCGGGATTCCACGTTTCCTTCAAACGGACAAGGAGAGCGAATTCTACAATAAAACCTTTCAAACTTTAATGAAAAAGAATAATATCACGCTTTTCAGCACGTCCAGCGATGTGAAAGCGTGCGTGGTCGAGAGATATAATCGGACATTGAAATCGAAACTCTTTCTATTTTACCGCTAAAAACACTTTAAGATACATTGACGTGTTGCAGGATTTCGTCAATAGCTATAATAACACCTACCATTCCAGTATAAAAATGACCCCTATGCAAGTGACCTCCGAAAACACTTCCCAAGTTTTTCAAAACCTCTACGGTACGTTCCCTCTACGGCATAAGAAAAAATTAAAGATGAATTTTAAAGAGGGCGACCTGGTCAGAATATCCAAGCTGAGAGGTGTTTTCGAGAAAAAATATACACAGAGTTTCACGGACGAGATATTTAAGGTATCCGAATGCATACCGCGTTTCCCTCCCGTGTATAGATTAAAGGATTATGACGGTGAAGCGTTAGAGGGTACTTTCTACGAGGCCGAATTACAGAAAGTAAAGGTCGCAAAAGACAGAGTCTTTCAGATAGAAGAAATTCGGGGTGAGCGTATGATAAGGGGGGTGAAACATTATCTAGTGAAATGGCGAAACTGGCCTGAGAAATTCAACAGCTACGTGAAAGCCTGCGATCTGATCAATGTATAAAATATCAAACTCGAGGATGCAGTATCATTCACGCTATGGAACGCTCAAGCAGAGAGGCTTTTTACATCACCTTACCCTCGAACGCCAGCTACGACGTGTTTAAAAATAATACAAACTCGAGTTTTCGTGTCGACCTGGCAAAGCATATTGTCCTTGACGGTGCTTGGGAAGTGGCGCTAACCGATGTATCATATTCGCATTCCTGGCATAACCTGCCAAGAGAGGGAGCGGAATTTACGTGGATAGACACATGGGAACACGGAGGCCGCGGTGGCGCCGACGAGCTGGATTTGAGCGCCTTTACCCCGCACAGAGCAAAAATAAAATACGGTGTTTATGAAGATAAAGATCACCTCATGAAAACTCTGAACGAGGAGTTTAGACTGATAGGATGTGACGTTGGGTTGAGCTTTAACAGAAACCTACAGAGTTTCCAATGGATGGGGAGCGGGCGCTATCGTCTGCGTTTTACAGCGCCTCTGTGTTTCATGTTAGGTGTGAAGCCTGCTAAATGGTTTACGACAGGCCCCGGACCAAAAATTTCCCCATTTCCCGCCGACATGAAAGCGGGATTTTATCATCTCTATTTCTATACCGACGTTATCACCCCGCAGATCGTAGGTGACGCATACGCGCCTCTGCTCCGCGCGGTTAAAATAGAGGGGAAATATGGTGATGTTATCACTCGCTCGTACGGCACTCCCCAATACGTACCAGTGGCTAAGAACCATATTGAAAACATACACGTGGAGATTAAATCTGATCAGAATAAACAAGAAGTCTTCACCTACGGTAAGACGATACTCACGCTCCATTTCAGACCTGTTAAAACGTCAATATGGCCTCGTTAACTTACAGAGCGGACCCCAGGCGCTTTGTAACTTACTATGAAAACCAGGTAGGAGGCTTACCGGGGTTTACCGGCGCCCCGGTTATGTACGGACGAGGAGTCGGGTCGGTTTTTTCGAGACTGTTTCGTTTTATAATACCTCTGGTAAAAAAGGGTTTTAGCGTTGCTAAGCCTCATCTAAAAACAGCTGCTAAGGGCATCGCCTCGGAAGGTGATTAGCAGAGCCGTCAGGAAAACAGGCGAAGGTTCGGGAGATCAGGAAGGGTCAGGAATCGGAATTCTATCTCGGAGAGCTCTAAAACGCCCGCCCGGTCAGCGTGTATCAAAGTCTAAAAAACGAAGAGTATCTAAGAAGAGGAAATCAGTTGGTGAAAGTAGATCTGCGGGAAGGAGGTCGACGGCGAGGTCTAGAGACATATTTCAGAGTTGAAAAAAAAAAGAAACAAAAATCAGACATGGCTCTTTTACACGAGAAATCGGCCGAATGCGCCATGACGGAGCTTGATTTATTTTTCGGCCCCTATGACCCAGCTCTCTATCGAAGAGAGCCAACGCATAGAGATTCAACCTTTATCCGCAATAACCGATAGAGGTCCGATAGAATTCATAATAAACGGTAGCGGACATCAATATCTGGACCTTTCTAAAACATTATTATTTTTAAGATTAAAAATTACTAATCCAGACGGATCTGATATCGCACCCGACGCGCCCGTGGGGTTAGTGAATTACCCCTTAAACAAAATTTTTTCACAATGCGACGTTACACTGGGAGACCGATTGATCTCCCAAGCCAGCGCCACGCATCCTTACAGGGCTATTATAGAGACTCTGCTGAATTATTCAGAGGACACTCTGAAAAGTCAATTCAGCGCCGGTCTGTTTTACAAAGACACAGCGGGAGCCATGGATTCAGTGGTGGTGATAAACGGCCCAAATCGAGGCCTTGTTCAGAGGGCCCGATTCAGTCAGGAATCTAGGGAGATTCATCTGCTAGGCGCCCTTCATGCAGACATTTTCTTCTGCGAAAGGCTCCTATTAAACGGTGTGGATTTGCGAATCAGGCTGATTCGCTCTAGCGAAGAATTTTCCCTCATGCATCCGAGCAATCGTATTTACCATCTAAAAATACTGGGAGCGTCTCTCTTTGTCAAGAAGGTCTCGGTCGCCGCCGCTGTACGTTTAGGTCACGAGACGGCCTTGGCATGAGGCAATGCCTTGTATCCTATTTCGCGTATAAACGTGAAGACCTACTCGATCCCTGAGAATTCCCGCGTATGTAACCACGAGAATCTATTTCTAGGGGCTACCCCTAAATACGTGGTGTTGGCTATGGTGAATCACGAAGCGTTCACAGGTAAATGTGACCTTTCACCGTTTAATTTCATGCATAACGACGTCGAATATCTAGCGTTGTGTCAAGACGGTAGATAAATCCCTGCCAAAGCGTTCCAACCTCAATTCAATAACGGCTTGGCTGTCAGAGAGTTTTACAACATATTTACAGCTACAGGAAGACATCTGAAAGATCTACCACTCGCCATCGACAGACAGGATTTCCACGAGGGTTACGCTTTATTCGTTTTTAACCTCAGCCCCTCCGAAGACACAGAGGCTGTTTCTCCTGTATCCAACGGTTCTCTCAGACTGGAGTTACGTTTTCGCACCCCGTTACCTCACACAACCACGCTGATAGTGTACGCGTGCTATAATTCAATTCTTGAAATAAACTCTAAAAGAAACGTCCTACTCGACTATTACTGAGTCTGTACCGACGGGAGAGGAGAAAAAAAAAATGAACAATCATCAGTTGGAAAATCTTCTCCGTCATCTACTGGGAGATTCGTTCAGCGGGGTTTTTACGCCTCTGACGAGCTACCAATGCTGCCTAAAAGTTTTAATCGACCGGCCCATAGTTAACACGCACCCGCGACACATGCCCGGAGAACACTGGCTCACTCTCTCTCTGGATGCTGACGGGGGAGCGAGCTTTTTCGACTCTTTCGGTTTCCCTCCGGACTTTATGTATTACCCAAAAACAATCTTGGATTTTCTGGAAAATCAGAGAGGGGTGAAAAACATTTTCTATCATAACAGACAGCTGCAGAGCCCTGTGTCGGCTGTCTGCGGGGAACATTGCGTGTATTATCTGTGTCATAGGGCATGCGGAGTGGCGTACGAAGACGTGCTATCTTTTTACGGAGATGATGTGATAAAAAATGACAGGATGGTCTCGGAGTTTATGAACAGATATCAGAGTTGTATAAGGAATCGTCGGGCGGTTCTATTTAATCACACTGTCTGCTCTCTAAAGATGTTCACCGAGTGTCATAATATGTAATAGTTTTTTTTTTTTAAGTGTGTGTGTGTGTGTGTGTGTGTGTGTTACACCCCTTTTATTTTCTAATATTTATTTCCGTAAACCTATATAGTCAAAAAAGAGTGTGTTATTTTATTTTTTATAAACCTTGATATGCAGTATAATCAAAAGACTGTGATATCCTTTTTCTATTTTATTTCTAATATTTTAGCTTCATTTACCTTGATATATATTCAAAAGAGTGTTACCCCTTTTTTATTTCTAATATTATTCTTCATATACCTTGATATATATAATTAAAAGGGTGAACATAAAAATACCCTTTTTTATTTCTATTTTATTTCTAATATTATTCTTCATATGCCTTGATATATAATTAAAAGAGTGAACATAAAAAAAAAGACATGATATATTGTATTCGAATCAATAAAGATTTTATTTTCAAAAAGGAAAAAAACAATGTGTTGTTTATGCACTCAATTCATTCATGAAATATTAAGCCATCGCGGCGAGATATTTGCGAGTCGCCGCTTCTTCCTCTTCTTTTCAAATACCGATAGCGGCGAGGCGGTGGTATCAGCGTCGTAACTTTTACCCGACGAGCCGTCCGCGCCACCGTCTTTAAGCGATTCAATGTCCCGCCGCGCTTGGTTGTTGGGGATGATAGACAAGGGGATATTCAGGATCGAGAGTGTCTGTGTAAAAGCGTTCCAACCAGCGGGGCGCCTGATAAGAGACATCTTCCGTGTACTTGTTAAATGTTTCATCAAATCGACTATGTGGGAACCGTTAATCACACGCTTCTTAAAAATAAACTCCCCATTTTCGTTCCACTCCCCAGGCCCTGAGGCCTCTGATATCTTTTGTAAAATATAACCTGCATTCCTTTTGAAACGAGGGTTAACGCAGTCGATAACGTCGTTTAAAATAACGTCTTTCTTTTCTTTCTGGTCCTCGACGCGCCCTTCAGATTCTTTAGGTAAAGTACGGGTGATCTCTCGAGTCTCCCCTTGCTTCTGTTTCTGAAGATTAAGGTATCTTTGCAGGAGAACGTTGTACTTTTTTATTTTCTCGTCGGGTGATAAGCCTTTCTGATCCAGGATCTCTCTCATCTTCTGATCCAGCTCATTCTCGGCCGTCTCTCTGATATTTTCACCGTGCTTAACCTTGTCGTTTAGTTGGTTTAGTTGTTCAGGGGTGATGAGATACATTTTGCGTGAGGTCATTGTTTTATTTAGAAATAGCACCGCCGATCAGCTGCGCTACGAATGGTAGAGCCGTGGTAAGTAAAGGTAGGAGAAAACCGCCTGTTTGAAGAATTTTTCTTTTCTGCGATACGGGCGTCTTCTTATCGACGATCAGTCTAATGTGCTTCTTCTGTCGCTTGAGTTTATTATACTGATGTCTCGACACGGGGATATTCCCTTTCAAGAGGTTTAAAGCAATCTCGCACAGAGCTCTAATGACATCAGTTGAACACGTTTCCAATAAAGCTTTACGCTGACGCGGAGGAATGGAGACTAAGGATCTGAGCAGGGGCATGTTTCTTTTCATACGAGCAGACATTTTATTATTATTATTATTTTTAAATGATTACTTTTTCTTGGGTAAATATACACAAGCCGTCTCTGCGGGTAGTAGACCGGCTCTCAGTCTGAAGCGGTCTGGACAAGAGGGTGTCAAGTCTACTAATAAATAGCCATGGGGGTTATTTGTAGCGTCTTCGTAACTCTCCAAAAAGAAGGCCCTCTGCCTCGGTAATATCTGATTTGCTAATATAGACATTTGTAGCTTGTCACGGGGGTTCTTAAATAAAATAAGATGAGTGCAGTTTAAGTTGAGGGTTCTACTGTATTTATCTTTATAAAAAATGTTCTGAGTCAGAAACATAACGGACATATTCCTGTGATGACGATACTGCGTGAAAATTTTAACAACTTCGGGATGATCGGAGGCTTCCAAAACGACGTCGTCCAAAATAATCAGATGATTTTTATCTTGAGGAAAAATTGTTTTATCATCAAACGAATCAGGCAGACCTTCTAAAAATGTTATCCTTTTATTTAAGATTTTTTGCATTTCACTGTACATTGGCTGGAAACACGTGTATATCCATACAATATTATCAGGCTGTGTATCCAAAACATGTTTACAATTTTCCAACACGTTCTTAACAAAGAATGTTTTCCCTGACCCACTGGGTCCCACAACCAGACAGGAAAATGGTAATTTTAGTCTAGGGTCGAAAACCATTTGCTCTGAGACTTCGAGGTGCGACATTCTTTCAGTAAACAAAAGGTAAGCTCGCGCCTCCGGTCAAGAGACGTCTCTTGTCAAAAACGACACGAAACTTTTTATCGATCGAGGAGTTTTTTAAGCGAAAACCGTTCTTCTCGCGAACGATGGTGTGTTGCGGCGTTGTGAGAAAACTTACGCGTGAACCACTGATATAATCTTTAACGAGGTCTTTCACGGTGTCGAAGTTGATTCTTTGACAACATTCGTACGTCTGTGTGATGCCTTTAACACGCAGCACTACTTTAGACGCTCTAGTCTGATAGGCGTAACTTTTAGGACCGGCAGAAACAAATTCTTTTATCGTATCACCGTCCAACTCGTCCGTTAACTGGCCTAAATAATTCCCCAGCTCGAGAGGGGTCTCGCCTTCTCTGGTTATATAAATCAGGCTGTCGGTGTCATAATACAAGACTCGCTCTTGCAACTGATCCAAATAACCATACAGTGTCATTCGGCCGTAGCCCGTTGTAAAGGCCGCAATAAAAACATTATCTGTTTTGTTGGGGGGAGCGATACAACGCTCGCTGTGCTGCCATTGTAACATCGCTACGTTCTCGTTTAGAAAACTAAAATAGTTAACATTGTAATTACCTGAAAACATGTAATTAAAAAAGATTTCAGGATCGTTTATGAGTTCGGTGTTAATCATGTTAGAACGCTGAGCGAATTTACCCCAGAAGCTGTTCAGACAGAGTTTAGCCACTTGTCTTCTGGCAGGGTTAAAGGCGATTTTGGTGGCGTCTAACAGAATTCCCTGCTTAGTGTTATAGTCGGCTATGTAACGTTGTTTACCCTCCTCGTCCGTAACCTCCGATGGATATCCGCTTGCCTCTTGTTTACTTTTTAAAAAAGTTTTAATGTAACCCTTGAAAAGGTCGACACTCTTCTCATTAAAGTGCCATACCTCGGTGATCTCAGCTATTACATAACCCTTGTCTAAGGCTAGAGTAAACTCTGGCGTTACCCAGACCCCTGTCAATGCGCGTTCCTCGTCAGTGTGTGTGCAAGAACCTCGCTGGAAATTCAGGTCGGCGCATGTACGACAGAGAGTAAAAACCAAACGGCCTTGCGCCGATCTATAAGGTAAAACAGGGAAAAATAAACCTCTTGGCGGATAAACTCGAGCTCTTATTAATCCGAAATATTCGCGGGGGTTTCCGAAATCCTTAAAGATTATTTCAGAATGACCCATCGGATACGTGAATGAATAATTTACATAGGGGTAGAGGGACGTCACGTCTACATACCTCACGCTTTCAGAGGGACCCGTCGTGTAACGCAATCTTACGGGGCAGGTCCGGCCACCGTACAGCGCATCGCGGGGGGGAGAGCGGCTGAGGGGGATTAAAGCTTTTAAGAAAACTCTGCAGACCTTGATGGGTCTGTTTCATCTCGACCCACATATGCTCTCTTATAGCTACGACTTTCACCCCATGCGTATGTTGTAAGCGCCGCAGTTTCTCCTCACTCTCCTCGTTCATGCATTCGTACGTTTTACCCGTTAAAGGATTAACGTCTTGTGGAGAAAAGCATTGCGTACAGCCGTGATAAAAACAACCCTGGAATTCATAAACTGTCGGCACATCGTTTACCACGGAGTAACCATCTACAAAATACCGCCCCAGCTTCTTTTCGCCCGTGTTCAGAGCATGTTGGATAAATATATTTTCGCTGAACATTACCCATTCTAACCATTGAATACCAGCATCCGAATATCGTTTATACTGTTTCCTGTAATCGTCGGGGGAAGGTATAGTGATTGTGCGTTCTCGTAGGAAATGAGTGCAGAAAACAGACATACAGGCCGACGCTATGGTGCCTGACTTAAAGGGATCGACCCCGGCCTCTTCTACAAACTCTTTTCTAAACTTTGAGCAAGCCATCCTGAGTATTTCGGTATCGTTCCTGCAATAATATCTGGCTTCCTCCCTAAAATTAAGAGTCCCCTCACACACGGTGCTATACCATGTCAGAAACTCGCTTCTGTGTTTCTCGGTCATCTGATCGACGCCGTAATATTCGGGGCCAGGGTAAGCACCTACATAGGTCAGATTCCCCTCGGAGCTGAAACGATGTGGAAAATAGCCTTTAACCTTTTCGGAAAAACCTAGGGCTTTTGGAAGCTGCGAGAGAGGGAATGGGAGAAAAGACGCGGAGTCGATAAATATATGTTTATAATCGGGCTCTGTGAATAGAATCACTTTACTCCCCTGCATAACGATCTCTGGTTTTATGCCAAGGTCGATCATTGCGTTGATTATAATGTACCCGTCGAATCCTTTTGAATTATGAGCGACAAAGATGGCTCGGGTGTAGCAGGGCCTCCTGAAGCGCAGAACGAATTCTTTGGCGCAGTCAACCCCGTCAGCACACCACTCTTTACCCGCCA
Organism: Clarias gariepinus; assembly: GCF_024256425.1. Classification (NCBI taxonomy): domain Eukaryota; kingdom Metazoa; phylum Chordata; class Actinopteri; order Siluriformes; family Clariidae; genus Clarias; species Clarias gariepinus. The sequence goes on along the minus strand of NC_071100.1, from coordinate 758,340 downwards.
GTGTTTTTGTGCTCACGAAAAAAGGTGTGTGCGTGCCGTCCCGGTTTGGAAAGGTTTCAAAATCATAAAACACGATTTTCCTTGTGTAACGTATATCGATGAGCATAGGGAGTATGTAACACTGGTGCCGGTCTGCTTCTGAAATAAACTCTGTTTTCTGACCGCAAATCTGACACTTGAAGCCTGGACATTCGTGAGGTTTTGAAGGTTTAGTTAAACTCACAGAATACAATGACCGTGTCACACTGACTCGCGTAGACACCGGCTCTCGGATGCCAATTTTTCTCCTTATGCATGGTTAAGCAGTAAAGAGAGCGACAGGATCTATTGCACTCGTGACACGTTATATATTCCGGTTCGTGATGGCTGCACCCCGAATCCAGACACACGTTACAATGACCTTCACACATGTGCGACAGAGCGTTTTCGTAGCCCTTGTAGCAGAAATCGCAGACCTTACGCACACCTAGAAAAGCCGCGACATTTTTTATACCGTAGTAATGATTCTCAAAGAGAAATAAGAACAACGTGGTGGATTTTTGAGGGGTAGAAGTATGGAAATTAGCCAGTGTCTCTCTCTCATCGGTTCTGTAAAACACTACAATTTTACAATCCAACACACGTTCGAATTTAGGTATGTCTGAAAAAGATACAGGGGTATGCTTAGACAATCCCGCTTTTATCTGAATCTCCCGACCGAGCGTTTCGGCTGCAGCATCAGTGATCTCGGGTTGAATCAAATGAGCTAGGTTGATGGCGAAACATAACTGATCGGACGGATTTTTTACTAAATAGAGCAATCTCTGCTTCTTTTTAAGGATTTCACAGTCCAACGTTTTTTTCAACAACCTCTTCCCTCCGCCCCGATGATTTCTAACAATCTGAACAACAAGCTCTAGGGTGTTATCGCATAACACCGACATGTTAGATTGAACTAAGCGGTCTAGTAAATCCTGGAAAACCGACAGATCGGCTCCTTTGGAGACTTGTAGCATGGAAGAGAGACCGTTTCTCAGACTCTCGCCTCTTAACTCTAGCTGTATCACGTCTCCCTCCTGAGCGTATGAAAGCGCTTTATTGACTATGTCAAACACGCCACCCATCACGTCCCCGTAAAAAGAGCCGTAATCTGCTACCTGGTTCTGCGGCAAATTTAATAACTGTCCTACTTCTATATTATTAAATCGTGACCTCGTCACCACCCGGGGTTCGTCTGAGGCAGTCTCCGATGGGTTATTAGCGCTACTTTGATCATTAGAGCATGGGGGATCAGCGGGGGGTTCTACTATCGAGGTGTCGAGATCGTCACCTCCTCTTCCTATTTGCTCTGTTTCGAGCCTCCGGATAATGTCTACCGTTGAGTTTACGGAATGAGAAGGGGGAGAAACAGAACAGGGGTGATCTGTGGAAGCTTCCTGCATAAGATTGTTTATGCTTGCCAAATGAAGTAACGTGTTTTCTATTTGCGCGAGTCGTGAAGCTAAAGACTCGGGCGCGTTATCTGATAATAATTGGTGATGTGCGTGATCTGGTGATGTCTGTGATTGATGATGTTGTACGTCCTCATTTACAGACTCGGGCTGTCGGAGGGATTTTAGCTGGTTTATTAATGACTGATATTCTATTCGCTGCTGATGATTCGTTGTAGAGGTTACCTCGTCATCTTCCGAGCCGCGTAAACCGTTTGTTAACTGTAGTAGCGCAGCTTCTATTTCAGAAAGCTGAAATGTCAGAGACTCTTTATCTGTTTCATTGTTTATAGAGTTTGTGTTATGAGTATTTACAGAGTCTGGACGGTGAAGGGATAATATCTGATTTATTAACACTTGATATTGTTGCTGATCCGCAGCGTCGGTGTTAGGAACCGAGGGAACGTTTATTGATAGTGTGTGTAACTCTGGTTGGGAACCCCGTGAATCAGACAAAGACGACATCAAAGAGTGTTGGTTATCATTATTTACTAGCTCATTTTCCATATCTAACATTTCTGTAAAGTCAATGGTAGCAACATCAACATCATCAACATTTACATGAAAGGCCATACTTTTCAACACAGTTTAAACACAAAAATAAAAAACACCCTGGTACAGAAAAAAAAAATCAACGGAGAAGTGAGTGCAAAGTTGCGCTAAACGTAATACCGATTGCCCAGAGAACCTCTTCCCTCGGAGGCTGGTGATAACGGCGATACGGTGCTGAAACGCTCCTGTAGCTCAATCTTCTTCTTCTTCTTCATCGAATATGACTCTCTGTGTAGGAATATCAGAAGCGCAAGAAATTAGGTTGTGGAATTTTTTTTTTTTTCTACTCATGTGATAAAGATACAGCCCCTGGGGGGAAAAACTCACCGTGTGATGATGAGGATGAAGAGGGCGAAGCCGAAGTTCTCCGACGACGACTTGGTCGGGATCTTTCGCTTAACCCCTCTTGTTCACCTCGAGCTTGAAGAGGAAGCGCACCCGGCTGCTCAGATTTTTCCGGCAAGGAGCTGCTTTTAGCCCCGTTCAAGGTTTGCTCGGAGGCCTCCGCTCCTCCTGCTGTAGACCCGTTCAAAGTTTGCTCGGGGGCTTCCGCTCCCCCTGATGTTGTCACCTCTAAGGGTTCGGGCTCAAGGACGCTCATCAGCTCAACGTCTTCTACTACCAATGAAGGAAAAAAGAAAAAAAAGAGTAACCTTTTTTTTTTTTTCAATGCATCAACATAAAAATAAAATAAATAAACGAGTAGAAAATAACCCACCGTAACTAGGATCAGATTGCCTCTGTAGATGAGGCGGACCAGACGTTTTATCGGATATTCCGTCAGCAGCAGTTTCTGAAACATCATATAGGTTAATATTTTAGGTTAATATATATATATATATATATATTTCCCCCCTAAATCACGGTAAACTCACCGATAACCTTAGGCGTAGATCGCGACGGCTCCGTTGTTTTAAAAATCAACGTTTCTAATTCTAAAAAAAAAAGTGAAACTCAGTTTAGCTACAACAACAATTTCTCTAGAAGGTAAAAAAAATATATATATATATACACAAATACATAAGAGAAAAAAAAAAAACTCACCGTCTTGCCAGCCGGCTTCTGATACAACGTCGTAAGAATCAATAGTCAGGTTGTTTACTGCGGAGTTTAAAACGAATTCTTTTTTTTAAAAAAAAAAAAGGACAACATAAAACTAGTGTAGATAAATAACATTTGAATCTAGTCTCTACCTGGAGCCATAGCGAAGACGCGAGAAGCGAAGACACGTTGTTGTGCAGACCCACGGAGAAATGCCAGAGTTTTTTTGCGGCTTCGCTCAATTGTAGGTTTTTTTTATACAACCTCATAGCACACCCCCGAGAACATAAAACATAAACGGTCATAAAATAAACGTCAAGAACTTTCGCGCTACCCTGTTATTTCTTTAACATACAAGTCTACCCAATGGCCATAATCGCTCCCTAGAGATCGATCATAACATAGTGGTTGTTAACACTAACGGTGAAAGTTTTTTCTTAAAGTTATAAAAAATACCATGTTTTATATATATATTTTTATTTTTATTTATTTTATTTTAGTTATTTTTTACTCTAGTTTTGACTTATAAGTATAGGTAAAAAAAAAACAGTTAGGCCTACAACCCATCTCCTGAGAGCGACGCCCTGCTAACCATCAGAGCATTTCTGTCCCATTAGGTCGTAAGACATTTTACATTGATATTTCACGGACCCTGGCTCGCTTCTCTTTCTCTTATTAGTATTTTATTTCAGACACCTTCTTTAGCTCTAATTGTTTTAAAAAGTTGTAAAACTATTTTTTTATTAGTGAAAAAACATAAGCTTTTAGATGAACGTTAGAGAAACTTACTTTAAAAAATAAATAAATTAAAAAAAATAATAAAAAAAAGAGGAGGCGGAGTTTCGTCACGCACAGATCCGGCCAATCGCGGCTTCTGAAGGGAAGGCCATTTCGTTTCGTTCAGTCGCTCGACAAACTCAGCGCTCATTCTGTACCAGACGAGACAACGCTGATCACGCCTCGCATGCGTATAACATCGGACAAGCTCACGCCGCAATAGTTTTTCCTTCTCAAAGGTTCAGGGCTCTCACCCTCCGGTAACGCTTATTCTTCTTCTTTTTTAAAAAGTAACTTAAAAAAAAAGTAACAAGTTCTATTGGCCTCAGTCATTTAAAGTGATGCACGTTTTTTCTTATCACACTGAATAAACGTTTCCATGTTCTCCCGTTGGTAATAAATACACTTCCCCGTCTTAATAGTTAAGCACAAACATCTTGAAATGAGTTCACACACTAAGCATGTTGTTTCAAAAAATAAAACAAAAACACACTGAACAAATTCTTACAAAAAGTAAATGAAAAAAACATATATGAAATAAATGAAATAAACGATGATTAAATAAATGAGTAAATACGTACATAAATAAAAATAAATGAAATAAATGAATGTCTAGGAATGCTTAGGTGAAACACCCCCACCCCTCCCTGCACATTCCTAGGGTCATTAAAAAAAATCCCAAAGGGGCAATAAAACTGTCAACTCTCGTTTTGACGAAAGGTTGTTAGGATATATTTTTTTTTATCATTTGATACAATAATTCCCTCCACCAAGCTGGAGCACCTGGGACTCAGTCCATCTCTATGCCAGTGGATCTCTAACTTTCTGACCGTCAGACCACAGGCAGTAAAAATTGGCGGACTTGTCTCAGCCTCCCTCACTCTCAGCACTGAGCCCCCCAGAGTTGTGTTCTGAACCCCCTGCCGTACTCATTGTACACGTATGACTGCGTGGCCACTAGCAACTCCACCACCATCAAGTTTGCTGACGACACTGTCATACTGATTACTGACGACGACGATACGGCCTACCTGGAAGAAAATTGGAAATCTGGAGAACTGGTGCCAGAGGAACAATCTCCTTCTGAACGTCAGCAAGACAAAGGAGTTAATACTGGACTTCAGTACAAAGCAGAAGAGGAACTACAAGACCGCCATCATCAACAGGAGCCCAGTGGAGAGAGTGGAAAGTTTGTGTATTGCTGTGTATCTATATTTTATATCTATATTGTGTATTGCTCAGTTTCCGATACCTCGCTAGCGTCTCTACCACCTTAGACGCTTGAGACTTCAGACTGCCCTCCAGGGTGCTCAGAAACTTTTACTCCTGCACCATAGAGAGCATTCTGACGGGAAACATCTCAACCTGGTGCGGGAACAGCACCATGCAGGACAGACGAGCTCTACAGAGGGTGGTGAGATCAGCTGAGCGCATCATCCGCACGAGCTCCCTGACCTGCACTCGATCTACACCAAGTGGTGCTGGACCAACGCCAGGAAGATCGTGAAGGACCTCAGCCATCCCAACAATGGGTAGGCTAGAGACACAGGGGGGGACTGGGGAGGCTAGAGACACGGGGGGGAAACTAGGGGGACTAGAGACAGGGGGGGGGGGACCCGGAAGGATAGAGACACAGGGGGGAACTATGGAGGCTAGAGACACAGGGGAAAACTAGGGAGGCTAGAGACACAGGGCGGCAAACTAGGTAGGCTAGTGAGGGAAACTAGGGAGGCTAACTAGGGAGGGAAACTAGGGAGGCTAGAGACACAGGGGGGCAAACTAGGGAGTCTAGAGACACAGGGGGGAAACTAGGAAAGCTAATGACACAGGGGGTGAAACTAGGGAGGCTAGAGGCACGGGGGGGGGAACTAGGGGGGGCTAGAGACAAGGAGGGGGAGGGAAACTAGGGTGGCTAGAGACACAGGGGGGAAACTAGGGAGGCTAGAGACACAGGAGAAAATGGACACATGCATGCTGTTCTCCAAAGGTCTGAAAATGATTATTAAAGTCTCCAACAATTAATTCTTTGTCTGTCAAAACAACCCGGTTCAAGATGAAATGCTTAAGTGAATAATCCTGCAGATCAAGAATAGTGTAATGAGGATATGTAAGAGATTAGAGAATTTCAGAAAAAATGAGTTGCTGTTAGCAGGTCAAGAACTGATTTTAGATTAGATTAGATTAGATTAGATTAGATTAGATTAGATTAAATGAAAATAGATTAGATTCAACTTTATTGTCATTTTACAAAGTACTGTACAGCCATGACCAAATGTTTTGAGAATGACTATGTCTGCAGCTTCAGTGTTTTTACTGTAGGTCTTTTTGTAAGATGTTACTCTGGTATACTGAAGTATAATCACAAGCATTATATAAGAGTCAAAGGCTTTTATTGACATTTAGGTTTATGCAAAATTAAGTTTATGCAAAGAGTCAATATTTGCAGTGTTAAACCTTTTTTTTTCTCTGCAAATCACCTTGGCATGCTGTCAATCAAGTTCTGGGCCACAGCCTGACTGATGGAGCCCATTATTACATAATGCTTGGTGTTTGTCAAAATTTGTAGGTTTTGTTTGTCCACCTGCCTTTTGAGGATTAAGCACAAGTTTATAGTGGGATTGAGCTCTGTGGAGTTTCCTGACTATAGACCCAAAATTTCTACATTTTGTTTCCAGCTATTACTTTCACCTTATACCAAGGAGCTCCATCATGCTGGAAGAGGCATTGTTCATCACCAAACCGTTCTTGGATGCTCTTGGATGATGTTTTTGTACTGTTCTTTATTCGTGGCTGTGTTCTTAGGCAAAATTGTGAGTGAGCCTTCTCCCCTGGCTGAGAAGCAACCTTGCACATGAGTGGTCTCAGGATGCTTTATTGTTGGCATGACAGAGGACTGATGGTAGCGCTCACCTTTTCTTCTTCAAACAAGCTTTTCTTCCGGATGTTTCAAACAATGGGAAAGGGGATTCATCAGAGAAAATTACTTTACCCTAGTCCTCAGTGGTCCAATCCCTGTACCTTTTGCAGAATATCAGTCTGTCCCTAATGTTTGTCCTGGAGAGAAGTGGCTTCTTTACTGCCCTTTTTGAAATGTATGAAGGTGAGCGCTATCCTCAGTCTTGTGTCCTGCTAACAGTAAAGAAATGTGTGTAATGATACTTCAGTATAGCATAGTAACATAGGACAAAAAACACTGAAACAGCAGACTTTGTAAAAATTAATATATTTTTTCCATATTTGGACAGCTAGGTTTTTTATATTTTATATTTTGTTTTATCCTTTGTAGGTATACTTTTTTAGCTAAAGTTTTTTTCTGTATCTTATTTCTTTTTATATTCCATATTCATTTCCTATCAATATTCTTTTTTTATGGTCCGAGGCGGGGGGGGGGTGTCAAAGCATTTCATTGCATATCGTACTGTGTATGACTGTGTATATGACAATTAAAATTTTAATTTAATTTGATTTTATTTGAATTTAAAATTGTGCTATTTTATATTTCTGGAGTACTGATTTTACAGTACTGCTTTGCAAAAGTTGTCCCTGAGAAACACTCAGAATGTCTGTTTTAGTACTTTATCAATATAAAATTCAGAACACAATAATTACACAGGCAGCACCTCTGATCTGAACCTAGGACTGGTAAATATTAGATCTCTCACATCTATAGCAGTTATTGTTAATGAACCTATCACAGATCAGGAGTTTGATATACTCTGTTTAACTAGTATGTAGTATCTAAATGAAGTATGTAGTATGTAGCTCTAAATGAAGCTAGTCCTCCTGGATACAGCTACATACACCAGCCTCGGTTAACTGGTAGAGCAGGAGGCGTCGCAGTTATTCACAATGATAATTTGACTATTATACAAAAACACGAACACAAATTTATCTTATTTGAAGTTCTCTATAGTGACATAACAAGTGTAACTACAAATATCAAGTCAGTACTTATTGATAAGATTAACTTATCATCGATAAGTTAATCTTATCTTATCAATGATATCTGATGATGTCTGGAAGCATGAATATTAAAGATAATCTGCACAAATTCATTACCTTTATTTACATTATTAGTTATTTCATTTAAGAATATCATTTTCAGATTTTTTTCCTTATTAGTGAACACATTTATTATTATTATTATTATTATTAGAATTAGAAAGAGTTTTAATGCCAAGTACATTGCACTTACATGGAATTTATTTTAGTGACAGAGATCCACAAATGACAAAAACATAATAACAGAGACACACACAAAACAACAAATGGTTTTATCAAATAAGTGTATCGCCACTAGAGGGTACCGAAAAGGATCCAAGATGGCGGCGCGGCAGTAGCACGCAGCGGCCACTCCGGAGCCAAAATGGTGCTACATTGTTTACGTTTTGTGTGTAGCGTGTTTATTTTACTATGTGTATGGATATCGTCGCAACTGGTGTCCGTACATACAACAGCCAGAAACTTTTCAACCTAAATAACCCGGTTAATGATATCCACGATGAGCTGTGGAAAAAGCTACGCGACCTCGGCTTGCTGCGTGTACCGGCTTCGAAGCCTCTGCGTTGCCTGATGCCAGAGGCCGGAGGAAGGGTCATCGGAAGCGGTGCGCGAGGAAGCGGAAGCTCCGCCATCATCTTATCTAACGTCTGCTCCCTGGACAATAAACTGGACTACATCCGACTCCAGCAGGCTACACAGCGTGAGGTTAGACACTGCTGTGTCTTATTTTTCATGGAAACATGGCTCAGTGACAGAGTACCGGATGCCGCTATTTAGCTAGACAGGCTAGCCTCGTTTCGCGCCGACAGAAATGCAGCTCTGTGCGGTAAGACTCGCGGTGGCGGCTTGTGTGTTTACGTCAACACGAAATGGTGCAAGAACTCTGTGCTAGTTTCTAGTTATTGCTCATCGCTGGTGGAGTTTGTGACTGTTAGATGCAGACCTTTTTATTTACCACGGGAATTCACCACTTTTTTCATTATCGGAGTGTAAGGAAGCGCTAAGGAAGCGCTATGGGAACTGTATACAAAGATCAGTGAACTGCAAAATACACACCCGGATGGACTGTTTATTGTTGCTGGTGATTTCAACCATGCAAATCTCAAGTCAGTGCTTCCTAGATTCCATCAGTATGTGGACTTTGCAACGAGAGGGGAAAACACGCTGGATCTTGTTTACGCAAACATCCCCGGCGCATATCGGGCAGAGCCCGGCCTCCACCTCGGTTACTTAGACCACATCTCTGTTATTCTAATTCCAGCATACAGACCACTCGTCAGGCGCTCAAAACCGGTTCTAAAGCAGGTGAAAACCTGGCCAGCAGGAGCCATCTCTGCTCTTCAGGACTGTTTCAAGAGCACTGACTGGAACGTGTTTAGGGAGGCTGCAACTTACGGCAACTTCACTGACTTGGAGGAGTACACGTCATCAGTGACCAGCTACATTACCAAGTGCACCGATGACGTCACTGTCTCCAAGAACATCATCTCACAACCCAACCAGAAACCGTGGATTACTGCGGAAGTGCGTGCACTTCTGAGGACCAGAGACTCTGGAGCGCCGTCGTTCCCACGTGCTTCAAGGCCACCACCATCGTCCCCATGCCCAAAAGTCTACTGTGTCCTGTCTCAATGACTACCGTCCCGTTGCACTCACACCCACCATCATGAAGTGCTTTGAGCGGCTCCTCATGAGACACATCAAGACCCTGCTGCCCTCCTCACTGGACCCACTGCAGTTTGCATATCGTCCTAACCGCTCAACGGACGATTATAGCAAAAAAAACGGACGAACTTATTGGGAAGCTGAACCTGTTGGGCCTGAACACCTCCCTCTGCAACTGGATCCTGGACTTTTTGACCGGTGGGCCTCAGTCAGTACGGATCGGGAACTGCACCTCCGGCACCACCACACTGAGCACTAGGGCCCCACAAGGCTGTGTGCTCAGTCCCCTGCTGTTCACACTGCTGACTCACGACTGTGTAGCAACACACAGTTCGAACCACATCATTAAGTTCGCTGATGACACGACCGTGGTGGGTCTCATTAGCAAGAACGACGAGTCAGCGTACAGAGAGGAAGTGCAGAGGCTAACAGACTGTAAAGACAACAACCTGTCTCTAAATGTTGACAAGACCAAGGAGATGGTTGTTGACTTTAGGAGGACACAAGGCGACCATTCTCCGCTGAGCATCAATGGCTCCTCTGTGGGAATCGTCGAAAGCACCAAATTCCTGGGTGTCCACCCAGAGAAGGACCTCAGCTGGTCCCTCAACACCAGCTCCCTACACAAGAAAGACCAACAGCGTCTCTTCTTTCCGAGAAGACTGAGGAAGGCCCAGCTTCCACCACCGATCCTGACCACCTTCTATAGAGGAACTATTGAGAGCATCCTGAGTGGCTGCATCACTGTCTGGTTTGGGAATTGTGCCATATCGGACCGCAAAACCCTACAGCGGATAGTGAGGACAGCGGAGAAGATCGTCGGGGTCTCTCTCCCCTTTATTGAAGACATCTACACACACGCTGCATCCGCAAAGCAACCAGCATTGTGGCTGATCGGAAGTGTGTGTGGCCCCTCTCACACACACTTCACACTCCTGCCATCTGGAAAAAGGTACCGAAGCATTCGGGCACACACATACAGACTGTGCAACAGCTTTTTTCCACAAGCCATCCATCTCCTCAACAAAAAGGGTCTGGACTGATAAATACAAACACACACACACACACACACACAAACAAACACACATAACAAACATTATCACACAGCTTAACTCAACTAGCTCAAAATATTGGGACTGGACTGACTAATCAACACAAGTGCAGACACACTGACCTACACCACCAAATTATCGTACACACCAACCTGTAAATGCTTCACTGTTTATCTCTTTTGCACAATGATCATTACTGGACTACTTTTTGCACTAATTTCTCAATTCTTGCTGCTGTTTTAAGGAATGTTTATGTTTACCCGCTACCTCAACACCATATTTTATGTTCTGTTATGTTGTGGTTGTGCACTGTCATTTTGTTGTTGCTCTTGTTTGCACATTTGCACGTGCACTTTTCTGTTGTAATTTATGTTAGGTCTCTCTGTCCTGTCTCTGCTAGCCAGCTAACTAGACCTCTTGGTCAGCTAGTTTAGCTTCTCTGTTAATTTATGTTGTAAGTTTATGTTGCATGTAGCACCTTGGTCCTGGAGGAACGTTGTTTCGTTTCACTGTGCTTGAACTTGTGTTTCTTGAACTTGAACTTGAAAGTGATAGCTGGGAACAAATTGTAGAAATTTTGGGTCTATAGCCAGGAAACTCCACAGACCTCAATCCCACTAAGAATTTGTGCTTGATCCTCAAAAGGCAGGTGGACAAACAAAACCTACAAACTTTGACAAACATCAAGCATTGATTATGTACAGTAATAATGGGCTCCATCAGTCAGGTTGTAACCCAGAACTTGATTGACAGCATGCCAGGGTGATTTGCAGAGATCTTGAAAAAAAAGGTGCAACTGCAAATATTGACTCTTGGCATAAACTTAGTTATAAAAAATTGTCAATAAAAGCCTTTGACTCTAATGAAATGCTTGTAATTATACTTTAGTATACCAGAGTAACATCTTACAAAAACATCTACAGTAAAAACACTGAAGCTGCAGACATTGTGAAAATTAATATTTGCATCATTCTCATTCTCAATCTAATCTAATCTAATCTAATCTAATCTAATCTAATCTAATCTAATCTAATTCAGTCTAGTCCATTCTTGATTAGGGTGCTTGAGCTCTATTGGGGAAATTACCCATCATGTGGGCAATGATGGAAAAACCTGGAAACAGGTGATTGGCAGGAACAGCCTGTCAGATCTTAACCAGTGTGGTGTTTTGTTATTGGACTTCTGCGCTGTTCAAGAATTAAACATAATGAACACCATGTTCGAACATTGGGTAGTACTTGCTACGAGAACACCACAGATCTAATGTGATGGTCATATTATCAGATCTGTGGCAATATGTTTTGGGGCATATGGCATATGCTTATGAGGGATTATGGGAGTTTGCTCATACAGTTTACATTACAGTTCACAGCAATACAGAACAATTATTATGTAATTGTTAGATTCTTTGCCACCCATCCCTCTCGCCTCCCTCTTCCTAGTGCTCAGCCAACTTCCATTGTAAAGACCATTATGGTCTTATTATGTTCTGGTTAACCTTTTCTGAATCTAGAATTGACACTAGTGTAATGGTCTTCTTAATTCTCATATATTTATTTCAATAGACTTATTTTTGTTCCTGCTGTTGTATATTCTAGCCTAATGCCATCTGGTCCTCCCCAAACAAAGTCACCAGAAGAAAAAATAAGGAAGCAGATTAAAGGCTTATGAAGGAAAATAGAAAAAAAAAAAGCCTACAGCTTCAGAACAATTCACTGAAAGTACAAAATGAGGTGCTGAAGATGATGAACACCCTGCAGAAAAAAGCAATAATGTCATAGACCAAGATATGGTTACAGTTACATTTACATTTAGGCATTTGGCAGACGCTCTTATCCAAAGCGACTTACAAAAAGTGATTTAAAGTTTACATCATTGGATACATACTTACACTGGGTTAACTAGGTTAATAACTAAGTGCCATTAGTCCAACAAAACTGGGAAAAGTTTTTTTTGGGGGGGCTATAGTCCAAGTAGTGGAGAAACAGATGAGTCTTGAGTCGTCGTTTAAACATAGTCAAAGTCTCAGCTGTACGGACATCTAGAGGAAGTTCATTCCACCACCTCGGTGCCAGAACAGAAAAGAGCCTGGATGAATGCCGCCCTCGATCCCTGAGAGATGGTGGGATGAGGCGAGCAGTGCTGGAGGATCGGAGGGAACGTGGTGCAGTTCGTAGTGTGATTAGCGCAGAGAGGTAAGTGGGTGCTGGGCCATTTTTAGCTTTGTAGGCAAGCATCAGTGTTTTGAATTTGATGCGGGCAGCTACAGGAAGCCAGTGCAGGGAGCGGAGGAGTGGGGTGGTGTGGTGTGGGAGAACTTGGAAAGGTGGTTAAATGGTTAAATAAAATAGTACTGATGACTATAGGTCCATTGGTCAACATTTGTTGGTGCATACACACTGAAAAATATATCGTGATTTTGTAATCATTGCTTCTAGCTACACAGAGGCAGATTTGTGTACCCTTGCAGATGTATACTGATATGTTAATTCATAGAGGTTGAATTTAAATAGTATATAAGGCCTGAGAAATATTCATTTAACCCTTCTTGGATCATTAGCATTTGGCTTTTATCACTGTTCTCATGAATTAGACTGCTCATCTATCTATAGTTTGTTTTTAGCTTATTTTCTTTCTACAAGGATTGCTGTTGTATTCAAAAAAAGATGTCAATTAAACAAAAGCCCAATTTTAGAGCATCTTTATTCCTAGTGTCTCAAGGCACGATTATACTCTCTTTAATCAATGCTCAAACGTCTCTGGCTCAGGTATACAAGGAAACTTTTATCTGCATGATAGCTTTGACTGCGTGTGAGGTGACCATGTACACAGGATAAGCAGTACAGAAGATAAATGAATCAATAAGTATTATCTGTGGAGCTGTCATTATGAATAACACTGACATGGTCTTCATGTACTGTCGTAGACAGTGTTAAAGTTTTAAGTTGTCATATGTCCCACCTCACTATAGGAGATGTAATGTGTGAAGCTTATACTGTTCTAGACATCAAAGCAAGGCAAGATGTAGCTTGATGGGAGAGAAGGCGTTGTATGAAACTGTGCAAGATGCTGGCAAGAGGAAGTTCTGAGCAGGCCTTTCTTCCTGACACCGCCACAACGTCTGTGGAAAAAGAAATAGTTAACGCCTGTGATGCTGAAGAAAGCAAAGCTGATGTTATCAAAGATGTTCTTCACACCTAAAGCAGTTCTGCGAGGTGCAATGTCTGTGGTCACTGCACCTTTGAAGAAAATGTATGACAGTTTGTACTGTAAGACAAAAGACAGTGTTATGTATTCTGCAGATCTTGCTAAAACTATTTAGAGCCAGTAGAGAGTATTTCAGCTCATAAGTATTTACCTTATAAGGTTAGAACCTGCTAATTGGTTTGTAGGGTCATGCTAGAAGGACGTGAGTCACAGAACCACAAGGTATAAAAGGAGTTCTGTTGGACTATGATGTTGTTCTTTAATTTTCTGGAGTTGTAATTGATTGAAATATAAAAACAACAAAAGGACTACTTTCTATTGCGAGGATAGTACCCCCAGTACTGTGCAGCAGCCGTGAGTTCTTCGAGAGAGGAGAGACGATCCCGGGGGCTACATTCAAAGGTGACTGCTGGGTATTTCTTGTGCTGATCTTTACGGTGTTTGACTCCGGCAATGGTTTGCCCTTTGCAGGTACTGTAGATGTTCCCTGTTTAGCTTTGTGAATAGGGAATTTTTATCACAAGAAACGTTATAGTACCAAAAAAGCAGTTACTTTTTCCAACTTGTTAAAAATACAGTCATGTCCATAAATTTTGGAATGAAAATTATTTTGTTGGATTTTAGTCTCTGTACACCACCAAATAGAATTTGAAATAAAGCATTCAAGATGTGAGTGAGGTCAAGACATTTAGCTTTGATTCAACGGGTTTGACAGTAGTGTGGCCTAACATTATTGGGGATCACTTCTTTTGCAACAATTTTTGGTAGGTGGTACATGTCAAATTAATGCATAAATGGTAGGACAGAGGGTTTCTCAGTAGACCTCTGCACAGTGCATCACATTGCCTCCAACAGATCACCTTCCTTCTATAGAGTCTCCTGGAGTCATGTATTACCCAGGTGAGTGCCGCACACCCTCCCAGACATAAAAGAAAATGAAAAATCAGACCAGGCCATCTTCTTTCACTGCAATGTGGTTTACTTTTAATGCTAATGTGCCTATTGTAACTGCTTTCTGCGGCGAACAGCGATCAGCAGAATTGAGAAGACCAGGAACAGCCTAGGACACCTGCAGTTTTAAATGCCCTGAGTCTTATGCTTCTACTAGCTTTGAGAACTGACTCTTTCCTTGCTGCATAATATACCCCACCAGATGTCAGTATTTGTGACATGAGCATTGCTGAGGATCTCTCCTGAACCGCAAACACCTCAGCAGCAGTCAAAAAGTCACAACAGACTTTAGTGAATCATAAGGAGGCAGTGTCATGTCATCTGCGGGAGTGATTGTGTGCACTATGGAAGTATAATAGTGCCAAAATTTCTCAAAGCAAAATAGCAGGTTGAATTACATGAACTGAAAAAAACGTGTTGCAATAAATATGTTTGAATTTTTCTGCATTGCAATTTAATCTGAATTGAAAAAAATCCTTAGAGCATTTACAATGTTTGAAATTTTTGCCACTGCAATTTATTGTGGTTGTATATTTCAAGTGAAAATTTTATTACCTGAATTTGTAAGATTGAAAAATAATGAAGATTGTATTTTTAACACTTGAAAATATTTTTGAACTGCAATTTAGTAACTTGAATATTTTTGCTTTGAATTTTAAATGCTTGGATTACATTTTAACTTGAAATATACAACCACAATAAATTGCAGTGGCAAAAATTTTAAACATTGTAAATGCTTTAAGGATTTTTTTCAATTCAGATCAAATTGCAATGCAGAAAAATTCAAACATACTTATTGCAACACGTTTTTTTCAGTTCATGTAATTCAACCTGCTATTTTGCTTTAAGGAATTTTGGCACTAATATACTTCCATAGTGCACTTGCATGAAAGCGCACACAATCACTTTCTGAGACAAATGTGGGACATTCTAACATTCTTTTCTCTTTTTTGCCGCTTGCGAGACCCCCCAGCAGTAAGAAGTTGTTAATATTGAATGGAAAAAAAGTTATGTCTTATTTGTTTTGTAGTTGGGATGTGAAACTCTTTCTTTTACACAAACACATACACATCTTTATATTTAGTAAGCAATACAATACAGTTAAATATGTAATTATTCGATCTACTTTAATTCACTACTGATTCAATTTAATTCAGTTTAGATTAATTTGTTTTCACACACAGTAAAAGTCTTTAGAATAGAAAAGTTTGTGCTTGTGGTTTCTTGGCTATATAAGAATTTTTTGTTAGGAGAGAGAATAAATAAGTGAGTGAGTGGATGGTTGGGTGGGTGAGTGAGTGAGTGGGTGGGTGAGTGAGTGAGTGGGTGGGTGAGTGAGTGGGTGGGTGAGTGAGTGAGTGAGTGGGTGAGTGAGTGGGTGGGTGAGTGAGTGAGTGGGTGGGTGAGTGAGTGGGTGGGTGAGTGGGTGGGTGAGTGAGTGGGTGGGTGAGTGAGTGGGTGGGTGAGTGGGTGAGTGAGTGGGTGGGTGAGTGAGTGAGTGAGTGAGTGGGTGGGTGAGTGAGTGAGTGAGTGGGTGAGTGAGTGGGTGGGTGAGTGAGTGAGTGAGTGGGTGGGTGAGTGAGTGGGTGGGTGAGTGGGTGGGTGAGTGAGTGGGTGGGTGAGTGAGTGGGTGGGTGAGTGGGTGGGTAAGTGAGTGGGTGGGTGAGTGAGTGGGTGGGTGAGTGGGTGAGTGAGTGGGTGGGTGAGTGAGTGAGTGGGTGGGTGGGTGAGTGAGTGGGTGAGTGAGTGAGTGAGTGAGTGAGTGAAATTTAAAATGAAATCATAATATAAAAAATATAAAAAATAACAATGTGTTGAATGTATTGGGGCACAGGCGCCACTACACTGTGTTCAAAAATGCAGCAGGGTGTCTCACTCTCTCTCTCTCTCTCTCTCTGTTTAAACTCGCAGTGGCGACTGACTGTAATAACTCTCTAACCTCCACACGGTGAGTTTCAGATTATATATCTATAATAATCATCTACAGTGCAGCTGATCTGATCTGAAATGTCATTATGTGTTAAAGCAGAGCTGGATTTTAGACAAACTCGTTATGTTTACACTAAATGTTTCTAGGATTTTCAGTTAAGGGGGGGCTCAGCCCACATAGATGTTTAACACATATTTGACTTGTTCAGAATCAGAACTCAAATGAGTTTTCTTGATCACACACACTGTTTACTGTATAAACCTTTTTCTATGTACAGGTACAATCAGAAAAATGTAACCAGAACCCAGTGTTAATGTTCCTGAGAGGCTGCGCTTTCAGAGAACTGAACTGTAGAACTGAACAGAGAACTGGAGATGGAAGGGTTTTCGGTCTCCAAATGAGCAGCAGGGAAGAATAGAATATTTTCATTTTCATGTGACTTGAAAAATCTTCCGTCTACTATTTAAATATAAATATTAAAACTTTGATGATCATGTTATCTAGTTTAATTTAGTGTTTTAGCTTTATAAATAAGACAGTAGGTTCTCTATTCAACCCCTTAAAATTTCATAGCTACTAATGTTTTAATGTAATTACAAAAAGCATCTCTTTGATATCATTCTTTTTTTGTTTCTATTCATTTTTCTAAATCAAAGTGACATAAACCCTACTCTAAGGCTAATAAATGTATTTTACGATTTGGGACATTATTTAATACAATTCAATTCAATTCAATTCAATTTTATTTGTATAGCGCTTTTAGCAATTTTCATTGCGCAAAGCAGCTTCACACAGTCAAAAAAAATTATTTAAGTTTGTATGAAATGTGAATTTGTATGAATCAAAAATACAATATTTATTACAAAAAACAGGATGTTTCTATCTCTGTAAATCACACTGCTATACAGTTAAACCGAGTGCACTGAATGCTGTCTGTCACTATGTTTAATCATTTACGTGCATAACTCTATGGTAGTTAATGCCATATGCACTATGTAATGTTTTATATAGACAGTTGGGTCTTAAAATTAAAACAGCAATACACACATCAAAAAATTTTATAAAGTAGACTATAGGGTCATAGAGTATGTATTAAGGGCTTCAATTTCGCAGCTGGTGTGATAGGAAATTTAAAGGGGACGATGGGCGATCACCAATTTGTGTGACGTCTATGGAGAATTTTTAGGGGGGCTGAGTACAAATATTAGGGGGTCTAAAGCTCCCACTAAAAATGGCCTCGCGACGCCCATGGCTAAATGGCTGAACAGTGTGTGTGTGTGTGTGTGTGTGTGTGTGTGAAAGCGTGAAAGCTGTTCGGGAATACCAGATCAGTTGTATTTAAGTGCTTTTAATATGATTATTATTGTCTGTTAAAGTCAGCAAGGGGGGCATTTACTTTTACTCCTTATACCAAAGAGAGGTCAGAAGAGTGAAATACATGTAACATCGCTAACCTTACTCGCTCTTGTCGATTTCTTCTTTACAATATCAGAAGAATTCGCCCATTTCTTTCTTCACAGGCTACTCAGGTGCTTGTTCAGTCCCTTGTTATTTCAAGACTGGACTACTGCAACTCACTCCTGGCAGGCCTGCCTCTGTCCACGATTCGTCCTCTGCAACTGATCCAGAATGCAGCAGCACGACTCGTTTTTAACCTTCCCAAGTTCTCCCACACCACCCCACTCCTCCGCTCCCTGCACTGGCTTCCTGTAGCTGCCCGCATCAAATTCAAAACACTGATGCTTGCCTACAAAGCCAAAAATGGCCCAGCACCCACTTACCTCTCTGCGCTAATTACACCACGCACTGCACCACGTTGCCTCCGATCCTCCAGCACTGCTCGCCTCATCCCACCATCTCTCAGGGATCGAGGGCGGCATTCATCCAGGCTCTTTTCTGTTCTGGCACCTAGATGGTGGAATGAACTTCCTCTAGATGTCCGTACATCAGAGACTTTGACTATCTTTAAACGACGACTCAAGACGCATCTGTTTCTCCAGTACTTGGACTAACCCCCCTCCCTCCGAAAAAAAAAAAAAAAAAAACTCAGTTGTGTTGGACTAATGGTACTTAGTTATTAACCTAGTTAACCCAGTGTAAGTATGTATCCAATGTTGTAAACATTAAAGCACTTTTTTGTAAGTCGCTCTGGATAAGAGCGTCTGCCAAATGCCTAAATGTAAATGTAAATGTAAATGTAACGGATGTATAGAAGTGTTTATCTTTTTGGTGCTTACTGGAAACACAGGCAGGGTGGGCTGTTCGCCCTGAGTTTCTGTTCCCCTTGGGGTTCTGTTTCCCCCTGGGTTTCTGTTCCCCCTGGGTTTCTGTTCCCCCTGGGATGTGCACGCTGTTAGACTCTGCCCTACACATTCCTGTTGAAGGCTGTCAGTGTTGTAGTGTTGTTGTGTCAGTTACTTTATTAGCTCTGTGGAGTGAGGAGACTGTCACCCTACACTCTCATATACAGTATATACACTTCGGGAGGCCATCGTGTAGTGTGCAGTGACGGCCGGTCAATAAGGGGCGCAGGGATGTTGCCCCCTTAAAGTTAGGCAGAGTAGAACGCTACTTTAACATGGAATTATTCAACATAATTACTTAATTAAATAAAGAATTAAAAAGTCATTTAGTCACAATATGCCACTGTATGTTAGTTAATGTATTGAATAGTGATTGACGTGGAAGCAGCTAAATATGAGAGAAAATTCTGTCATTTCTTTGCTAAAATACCCCTTTGCAAGGCGATTAGACGAAAAAAGAAAAAAAGTTCTTGATCTTCTAATTAAGCAGCAGTCACGTGACTACGGCCGAGCTTACACTCGGTGCTCTTCCAGCTTTTCTTATGGATATTAACAGGCATTTAATCTTTAAATTATTTTTAATAATTAATTTTTTTACTTTATATTTTGTTTTTATTATTTTATATGAATATTTTTGGGCTGTGGAATGAATCATCCATTATTCCATTATTATTCACTTTGATACATAGAATATAAAGTGTTTTGATATACAAGCACACTAATTATGCTCACAATCCGAGGTTTAACTGTTTCTATAGATTTTAACTACAGTAATTTTTCTAATGAGCAGCTGAAGGTGATGATGGCAAGGAAAAACTCCTGGTGACAACATAAAGACTCAAAATAGTGATAACATTTAGTACTATAAATAGTTTCCCTTCTGTAACATTTCAGAATTCATTATGGTTTATTTTGTTAATTAAGTTAGATAAAAAAAAATTTTTTATTAAGTTTTCAACTGGTTAATAATGAGGAGTTGAGTGCAAACTCATCATAGTAATTATAGTCCTAAACCATCCTTCTGTCGAGAGAGAGAGAGACCTTTTCATTTTAAAATGTAAATTCCACTAAATCAGTTATATCTATTAAACTATTAAGATAGTACCTTAGAGGATAAGCTACCAATTTTGAACATTAAAATATACGAGACGTAAAATAGCTTAAACACTGGACTATTAAACATACAAGAGGTAGCTTCCAGGCGAAACCAACAGAAAAAAAACTGAGAAAAAAAGGAAAAAATAAAAGAAGATTTAAACTAACATTTAAATGTTACAACAAGGAAGAATTGTGTTGTAATACATGATAAATAAAGGCATAGCACTTCAGACTACTGGAGGATTAAAACAGAAAAAAAACAGCTCACAACACTTCCCCGACAAAAGCTTATCTGATAATACTGGGAGGAAGCCCTAACCAAAATGTGAGGAAGAAAACTAAAAGGAGCAGTAACAGTGAAGCCCTCTGAAATCTCACAGGAAATCTGTTATTATTATTATTATTATTATTATTATTCCTCTCTGAGGATAAAGGACTGAACACCCTGCACTCCACACACTGAGCGAGCTGAATGTTGGACATGATAAGTGTTTAATGTACCTTAGTCAGGGTTTTGTCGATGTTATTTCAGACACATGGAGTCTACTTAAGGTTGTTAAAGGAAAAATAACATGTTCTGAAAAAAACAAACAAACTTTGCTGTCTGCAAAGAGCAAGAGGCATTACTACTATAATTATGGACTGTTCAGTCATTTACCATCGGGTGGCGCTATAACTGCCTCCGAGCCCACGCCAACAGACTGAAAAACAGCTTATTTCCTGTGGCTGCTGCTGCACAGAGCAGCTGACCACGGAGTGTTAACTGATACAACACTGTCCTGTCACTTTCTGTCTATATTGCACTGCTTCGTCCACTACGCATCTTTACACTTATGTTCATCATTGCACTACTGCCCAAGTAAACAAAAAATAAAAGTATGCTAAGTATATTAAATGCTAGCATGCCAGAGCATACTAAAGTGTATTTGCTCCAGACTAATGACTAGTGTACTTGAAGTTTGCTATTTTTTGCTGTTTTGTATGCACCTGTGTTCTGGCTTTTTACCCGCTTTTTGCTGTTTTTGGTGCCAACAGTGCTTTGGCCTATAATGAACTGGGGAAAACCGGCTGTAATGATGTGATTTTGGTGCATGTTACTGGCCCACATTATTTTTTGTAGGCCTGTCTACACAATGATTTCTGCTGCTGCTGGGGGAAACAGGATAATATCGAGGCCGTCACTGCAAATGAACATTCATATATTCTTCATGTTTAGCCTCTAGTCGCTAACCCACTTTTTTCTTATGTTATAATTTAAAAAAACCCGGCTCCCATTACATGTTTGTGCCACCATTTTAACCTCATCTCTAAAGACATTGAAATGTAACTAATAAAATAGATTGTATACAGATAATAAACAGATAATAAAATACAAAATTGGAAATTATTGGGCAAAATTAAGGAGTCATTCCTTACTGCCTTCGATTACATGTCTGATGGCTTGGGTGAAGAAACCCTACAGAGACGATGGGGGTACTGTTGAAATACATTGGCACAGTGGTGCTGCTTAGGGAATTTAACATGTTTAGTGAGAACATTTGCATTTTGTTTGTCTACACATCTTTTGACAGATCAACTGTAGTAAGGCACAGCATCTGCTTGTTTTAGAGACGAGTAGTCTTCCTCATTGCCTCGTGATTCTGCGCATTGACCCAGGTGTGGAACTTGATGTCATCCAGAAGGTAGTGATGGCCTGAATCCATGGCATGGTTCTGGAAGTGACTGTGGATCCTGTGTGTAATGTATTTAGGGGGATTTCCAGTGGGACAAAGTGGTTTAGTCTTGAAACTAAATAAATCATACCATTAACCTCTGTGTCGTGAGTGAGGGGGGTGGGGTGATGCCCAAATATGGTAAACCACATTATTTGTGGAGCTGTGGTTATGAATAAAACCCATGTACCAAATGTACCAAATTGCTCCTTTTTTCAACCTATTTGCAATATTTCTAGAGAATTAGCACATAATATGATTAAAGAGATTGGGTGGTAATTTATCCATTTATTTATTTATTTGAATATGTTTAATAAAATATTATGACATGGTAAGCCAGTTCCCCCTTGAAAAGCCCCATTATACATGTCCAGAGGTAGAGAATTCAGTTCAGAAATGTTCTGTCTCTAAATCTACAGTACCTAGGCATGGACAGGTACCTGGTTTAACTCCCTACCTGTTCTTATCTGTGCAGTGCTGCTGGTAATTTGCATCTCAGACATGGAGTCCTTCAGGGTTCCTCACCATGCCCTGCTTTTCTTCATCCTCACCTTCATCACAGGTGAGTGTAACTTCAGTCTTACTCTTCACAGTTGGTTCAGCTACTGTAGCTCCTCTTACAATCTCCCAAACTATTAAATATGATTTAGGATTAATTTCGTTTACTTCAGGATTTGTGAGGTAGGAAGGTGTGAAAGTTCTTACTTTAGTGGTTTATTTTATCATTTCATTTTTTATTAAGAAACAAACTTGAGTTACAGGCCAAACAACAGCAGTATGCCTGTAACCACTGGAAAGGCCAAAACATGTCAAGCTGGAAGTGTTTTATGTCTATTTGTGTACTGTGGTTCTAATCACATATCTCTCAATGCAACTTAGAACCATCATCAGTAATGTAAGTTAAGGTCATCTGGTGTCTCCGGTCTTTCAACATCAGACACACTCGCCTAGGCAACACAGCCAAGGGTGACTAGCTCCCAGCTTGTGTCTAAGTAGATAAATCCTCTGTTGTGTCTGTGATGTTTCTGGTGGTTCTCCTGGGCTCTTCCCAAGGTCTTAAGTGTTCTGTAGGGTGACTGACCATCAAGGCCTCTGCATACAACCTTAAGGGAGTTCCATCATTCACTTGCAGGCCCTTATATTTGGTCATGTTTCTTTCGAAGACCTGCTTTATCCTTTACACCTGCTTTGGCAATTTGAGATGCCTAGGTTGACCTTCAGCTGCCCACCCTGTGTAGTGTTTCTAAAGACCTGCAGTGCTTCAGGCCGCTTCTTAAATTTGTATAATTTTCAGATCTTTATCAAATTTCACTTATTTGCATAGAGCACAAACTGGGCTTTCATAATGTGGCTGATGTAAATATGTTAAATTCATGTGCAGCTTTTAAACTTTAATGTCAAAACACACCAACAAGAAAATAAAATTTTTAAACTTTAGCAGAAAAAAAGTGAAAATGTAGAATAAACAAACCTCACAGATTGTTTTAAACACAGAAATGAGTTAATGAAAGTGTTGGGGGTGTGTCCATTACAAAAGGAATATATTATAACACTCAAAAAGACCTTTTATTTGGGGTAAAGTGACTGATGTGACCAACTTTTTTCAGCAGAGCCTCTGTTTTACTGAATAATCCACGACTGTTCATAAATATTTAAGACTTATTGACACCTCTCAGGTGACACCACACAAACACACACACGCACACACACGAAAACACACAAAAAGCAGACCAAACGTCAGCAGGTCTCTCCCCCAAACAGCACAGCAATAAGCATTTACTTACATCTGAACTGAGTCCACTAAATCACTGATCAGTAGCTCATGATACATACATTGAAACAATTTAAAAAACAGCAAGCAGACTGACTCTGACCATTTTAATAATTCATCGATAAATTACTGATGTCTTTGGTTTCGGCTGTAGTGAGTGATGAAGGTGATCACGTCATCTCGTCGTCTCCGCAGCAGTGGATGCATCTATAATTTACATTTATTTTATATGAATCACATCATCTGAAATTTGCTCCTCGAGACACTGCAGAGTTTGGTGCTGACCGGCGCAAATGGCTTCCAATTTGTTGATGAGGTCCTGAACTAAAGCATTCTGACCTGCAATCATTTGCTTACAGCCAGCTTCCCCTCCTTTAGAATCACCGCAGACTTCTAACACCTTTCACTTACAGTACAACAGCCAACCATTAACATATAAAAAGCAGCAGTTCTCATAACTAGCTCTAATTTGTCATGGTTTTCCAGGTATGTTCATTGACTTGAATTACTGTACATGGTCGTTTGGGTCAGTTTTTACCCGTATACACCCGACAAACTTGAAATTAAGTGGGAGTTTACTGTTTCCAAGTACTTCAGGATTAGCCTCTTTTTAATGCAGTGATATCAATGAGATGGTACACCCAGTGATTATTCCCATAATGTACATTTAGATCTAGAGGTGACTTTCAAGCAGAGGCAGTTGTAGTAGTCCAGGATGAGACCTTGCTTTGTACACTGGTGCGCAGTTATGTTGGAACTGGTGTGGGCTTGTTTTTTAGGAGTTGGGCTCGACCCCTTAGTTCCACTGAAAGGACATCTTAATGCGTCAGCATACCAAGACATTTTGAACAATTTCATGCTCCAAACTGGGAACAGTTAGGGAACGGCCACTTTCTGTTCCAACATGACTGTGGCCGACTGTGACAGTGCACAAAGCAAGAGTCCTGACCTCAACCTGATAGAACACCTTTGGGAAGAATTAGAGCGGAGACTGCGAGCCAGGCGTGGTTAAAAACTCCCATAAACAATTCAATTAAATTTTATTTGTATATCGCTTTTAGCAATTGTCATTGCCGCAAAGCAGCTTTACAGAATCAAAAGAATTATTTATGTTTGTATGAAATGTGAATTTGTATGAATCAAAATGGTCAGTTTGTCCCTGGTGAGCAAGCCGAGGGCGACAGTGGCAAGGAAAAACTCCCTGAGATGGTAATAGGAAGAAACCTTGAGAGGAACCAGACTCAACAGGGAACCCATCCTCATTTGGGTGAAACAGAAAGCAGTAAATGATCTGCATTTATACAGTGTGTAGGGTGGCAGGCAGTTCAGCTATAATAGCTGATGTTAATTGATGTTAATATGGAGTCCAGGTAGTTATTGAAGACCCAGGTAGACTTGTAGAAAGTTCCAAACACACTCCTAAACCTTATGGAAGGCCTTCCCAGGTGAGTTAAAGCTGTTATAACTGCAAAGGGCAGCCAAGGTTTTGCTGATGTAGACATCATAGGAAAGTCTATGGATTAAGAATTGGCTTACTCAAGTTCATATGCATATAAAGGTAGGCTTTCCAATACTTTTGGCATTATAGTGTATGTGCATCAAAGGGGTTCTCTATGAAGGCTTTATTTTAAAATGTGTATGAAATACATGATTCTAATTTAAGTACATGTGCCTGTATAGAGATCATTTTGTTTCTCTGGTTCTCTCTTTCAGGACCTGTATCCGCATCAGATATTACATATGTGCAATTTAATGATCCTGTTAATCACCACTGTCATGAGGAATGTTTAGGTGTGGTGAAATGGACTCTGTCAAGTAACCCGGATTATGTAGTGGCCGAGTGTGATCAGACATCCTGCAGGTCAAAGGAGGGGTTTAAAATGTCCCATGATCAGTACCTGAAGGCAGAGCCTATCCTTTACATCCCTGCAGCTGATTACAGTAAGAGGGGTTTATACACATGCTGGTGTGACGACAGAGAAATTAATGATATGGAACTCATTATTGTGTGTAAGTGTCTTTACTTTCTCTCTACAGCTTATAAACTTTTTTTTATAATACCAGGTTCAGAGTTTGAGTATTTTGTTCCTTCTTCTTCTCAGACCTGTCATCATCGATTCGCCGAAACCCTGGTGAAGATTTGTTACTGGATTTGCATGTAACAGATCGGGTCAAGGTGATCCATGTAGGTAAAGACTCAACAGATCCACATGGTGAAGAGATCTGTACTGTGGATAGAAGCTCACTAAACTGTACAGCTGAATACACACCGAGGACATCACTTAATGACACAGTCCTTACACTGAGAGGAGTAAATCTGACTGATGAAGGAGTTTACACCATCCAGGACATGGACAATAATGATCTTCATGTTTATGCAGTATCAGTGGGAGGTATGTACAGTATTCTGTGTGATTTCTGGCAGTGTAGAAAATTTAACAATTATCTGAATTATGGGAAATATCTGTGATATGGATTGTTTTAAAATATTTGGTATTTCTACTTAGCATTAACAGTGTCTTCTAGAAGCCTAGCAGCAGTGTCCATGTTCAGTCTAATTTCTTACTTTGGTTGAAACCCTGTAAGCAAGCAGAAGTTATAGTAGACATAGAAGTTTAACGAGTATTTATAGTCTTTGGTTTACTCAGAAATGTTCTCTCTCACGTGTGGCCCATGCTCTATCTCAGTGTGTGTGCGCCACTCGTATAGTTAAAATCCGTGCACACGTGTTCTGTTTACTATAACATTGTGACTATGTGTGTGTGCATTTTTTTTATTTTATGTCCATGCACAGTAAAGGCTGCTACAACAGCCTCATGAAGAGAAAAAAGGTTTAAAAGGATGTAGCAGTGCGGGAGATGATTCTGTTTAATGCCAACGTGACATCCTCAAAAGGAGGCAAAAGCAAGTGACATTAGAGAGGTTCACTGTTAAAGATTCCAGTTTCCAGAGTCTATGACTCTCTGTCAAAAGGCAATGATTCCATTAGTGAGTGTGGGTGTGTTTGTGTGTGTGTGTGTGTGTGTGTGTGTGTGTGTGTGTGTGTTGTGTGTCTGTAAGAAAGGTGTCCTACACAACCCCTCCTGCTTCTCTCGTCTCACATCAGCCACAATTCTTTTCAAAGCTAAAATGCAGGTTAATTTGTGTTTTGATATACAGACATGCTTATGGAACAAATTATGCTTGCAATCCGAGGTTCCACTGTATGTAGTTTGAAGTTGCCGCAGGCTCTAAGAGGGATAGGAAAGACCAGGAGACAGTATTGTGGTGACAAAACAGAAAGGGTTTTTATTACTTTCAGTTTCTTTCTCTTTTTTCGGCAGGCTCAGAGCAAAACTCTGTGCCTGCCGAAAAAAGTGCATTCTTAAACATCAACAAAAAGTTCAGCATTTCATAATTTTTTTTAGGGCCTGGGACAGTCTAGGCTCCTGTGCAGTCGCCACTCCTGTGCAGAGGATCCAAGATCCAAGATGGTGGCGCGGCAGTAGCACGCAGCGGCCACTCCGGAGCCAAAATGGTGCTACGTTGTTTACGTTTTGTGTGTAGCGCATTTATTTTACTCTGTGTATGGATATCGTTGCAACTGGTGTCCGTACATACAACCACCAGACACTTTTGTACCTAAATAACCCGGTTAACGACATCCATGATGAGCTGCGGGAAAAGCTACAGGACCTCGGCTTGCTGTGTGAACCAGGCCTCGAAGCGTTGCCTGATGCCAGCGGCCGGAGAAGGGGACATCGGAAGCGGTGCACGAGAAGGCGGAAGCACAGCAAGCGGGTGGGAGTCTGTGCTAGGCTAAAAACAAACCCTAGATGGCCAGCTCTCCCGTCCATTATCTTATCTAACGTCTGCTCCCCGGACAATAAACTGGACTACATCCGACTCCAGCAGGCTACACAGCGTGAGGTTAGAGACTGCTGTGTCTTTGTTTTCACGGAGACATGGCTCAGCGACAGAGTACCAGACGCTGCTATTCAGCTAGACGGGCTAGACTTGTTTGGCGCCAACAGAAATGCAGCTCTGTGCAGTAAGATTCGCGGTGGCGACTTGTGTTTACATCAACACGAAATGGTGCAAGAACTCTGTGCTAGTTTTTAGTTATTGCTCATCGCTGGTGGAGTTTGTGACTGTTAGATGCAGAACTTTTTATTTACCATGGGAATTCACCACTGTTTTTATTATCGGAGTATACATTCCACCTAGCGCTAATGCTAAGGAAGTGCTATGGGAACTGTATACAAAGATCAGTGAACTGCAAAATACACACCCGGATGGACTGTTTATTGTTGCTGGAGATTTCAACCATGCAAATCTCAAGTCAGTGCTTCCTAGATTCCATCAATATGTGGACTTTGCAACGAGAGGGAAAAACACGCTGGATCTTGTTTACACAAACATCCCCGGCGCATATCGGGCAGAGCTTCGCCCCCACCTCGGCTACTCAGACCACATATCTGTTATGCTAATTCCAGCATACAGACCACTCGTCAGCCACTCAAAACCGGTTCTGAAGCAGGTGAAAACCTGGCCAGCAGGAGCCATCTCTGCTCTTTTAGGACTGTTTCGAGAACACTGACTGGAACATGTTTAGGGAGGCTGCAACTTACGGCGACTTCACTGACTTGGAGGAGTACACGTCATCAGTGACCAGCTACATCAACAAGTGCACCGATGACGTCACTGTCTCCAAGAACATCATCTCACGACCCCATCAGAAACCGTGGATTACTGCGGAGATGCATGCACTTCTAAGGACCTGAGACTCGGCCTTCAAAGCGGGAGACAAGGTGGCCCTTAGAAGAGCAAGGGCCAAACTTTCTCGGACCATTAGAGAGGCGAAGCGTGCACACACCCAGAGAATCCACAATTACTTCAGGGACAGCTGCGACACACAGCGCATGTGGCAGGGCTTATAAGCCATCACAAACTACAGGACGACATCAACTGCCTGTGACGGTGACAGCTCCCTCTCAGATGCACTGAACAACTTCTACGTTCGGTTCGACAGGCAGAACGACGTGGCGGCGAGGAAGACCACCCCTCCTCCGAACGACCAGGTGCTGTGTCTCACTACAGCTGATGTGAGGAAAACTCTATGCAACCCACGTAAAGCTGCTGGTCCAGACAACATCCCAGGCAGAGTGCTCAGAAAATGTGCGGAACAGCTGGCAGATGTTCTTACTGACATCATCAACATCTCTCTGAGCAGCGCCGTCGTTCCCACATGCTTCAAGGCCACCACCATCGTCCCCGTGCCCAATAAGTCTTCTGTGTCCTGTCTCAATGACTACCGTCCCGTTGCACTCACACCCACCATCATGAAGTGCTTCAAGCGGCTCGTCATGAGACACATCAAGACCCTGCTGCCCCCCTCACTGGACCCACTGCAATTTGCATACCATCCTAACTACTCAACTGACAACGCCATCTCCACTACAATCCATCTTGCCTTCACACACTTGGACAATAAAGACACATATGTTCGAATGCTGTTCATAGATTTCAGCTCAGCATTCAACACTATCATCCTTCCAACAACAGATAGGAAAGCTAAACCTGTTGGGCCTGAACACCTCCCTCTGCAACTGGATCCTTGACTTTCTGACCGGAAGGCCTCAGTAGTAGAAGTCAGTACGGATCGGAAACTGCACCTCCAGCACCACCACACTGAGCACTGGGGCCCCACAAGGCTGTGTGCTCAGTCCCCTGCTGTTCACACTGCTGACTCAAGGCTGTGTAGCAACACACAGTTTAAATCACATTTACACACAGTTTGAATCACATCAAGTTCGCTTGTCCCAACCCTTGGTTAAGGGCCAAGGACCCAAAAGGGAAACTTGTGAATACTCTCTTTATCTTTCATTATAAATACACAATTAATGAGTAAAGTTATCCTTACATTTTGACCGATGCGGCCACACATCTGAACTAGAAAGTTTACCTGGTACTTAGGGAAGCATATACTGAAATGTGAAAGACAGACGATTTTACTTTTACCACAAAGTGAGGTCGTGTCATGTTAATGTCAAAATCATATGTTAATGTATAAATTTATGTTTTATTCTGTTTATCTGCTTCTTTCTTTCAGGGACTGAATCAGCTATCTCCACTGTGTATGCAAGGGTAAATCAGGCTGCCGTTTTGCCCTGTGTACATAAATGTTCTGGTTTGGCCAAATGGACATTGCTTGGTAAACGAGACACTGTGGCTCAGTGTGATCAGACAAACATATGCAGGTCAAAAAATGGATTCAGAATATTCTATAATAGGAGACTAAAGAAAAACCTCAACCTCACCATCACTCGAGCTGATTACAGTATGAGGGGTTTATACACGTGTCAGTGTGATGGCAGAGATCTTAAGAATGTGTATCTCATTATTGATCGTAAGCATCTTTACTGATTTAAGTTTATTTTTTAAACACATTTACATCCAATTAGAAATTTGATTGTGTTTTTTCTGTTTAGCCCAAATAGTAGAATTTATTACAAACCTTGGTAACGATCTGAGGCTGAAATTGTTTGTATCGGAGCGAGTGAAGGTGATTTTTAAGGGAAAATACTCAGCAGATCCACATGGTAAAGAGATCTGCACTGTGGATAGAGACTCACTACACTGTACGGCTGAATACACACCAAGAACGTCACTCACTAACAAAGTTCTTACACTGAGAGGAATCAAGACGACTGATGTGGGGTTATACTCTATCCAAGACACAAAAAATAACAATCTTCAAATTTGCTTACTATCAATTACAGGTATGTATACATTGAAATCCTGCAAGCCACAGTAAGGGTAACAAAGGAGAAGATTTACAAATGTTAGCAGTAATATTCACACAGACACACACACACACAGTATATATACTGTATATATACATATTTTCAGTCAAATCAAGTGGCCTTTTATTGTTATTTTAACCATATGTACATTTTAGCATACAGTGAAATGAAACAAGGTTCCTTCACGGATCAAGGTGCTAAAACATAAATTAACACCATATATTAACAAGACTAGGAAATTAATTAAATGTAACTAATTAAAGTGTTAAGACTAAATCTATCTTCATCTACTTCTACCTCATCTACTTCCAACTTTATCTATCCCAAGAAAGTTCAAGACCTCTTCGCATGTCCACCAAGAAAGTAACTTACTCTTTCTGGTCATTACACCTTAACGACTCTCTTTAATCTCTCTATTGTCTCCCTAACAGCTGTCTCCACTCTACTCTCTAGCTCCAAAATTTTCGCCTCCTCCGTTATTTACGTAGCAAGCCGTTTTAGATAGAGGAGGACCCTTTGACTTTAAAGGACTTAAATACAAGGAACTTTCCAATTTACCTTAGACTGAAGAAGCTACTTGGATGAGTAGTGAAATGTTTCTATAAACTAAGAAGTCGTCCAGTTTACATGACTCAACGTCCAAATGTTAAAACTAAAGTATTAGTATTCGGTCTCTTTATCTGACCTCTTGAAAGAGAGAGGAGTGAGGCAAGTAGAGGACCTATTCATGTTGCTGAACAAGATGGAAGAAATGCATGGGATAGGGGTGAATTTGTGAATTCCATTCTGGGGGGTTTGGGTGTGGGTCTGGGGGGTGAACAATGTGGTCACAGATTACATAAATTGTCTGAATAACGGATTACATTTTTGAAAATGTAACTAAACAACTGAGTATTTAAATGGCGGACTTAACGCGTTAGATTACTCATTACATCAAAAAAGTAATCCAAGTACTCTAATGCGGGGACAGCTGGTGATCTTAGTGGTGACCTGAGCAGACCCAATGGGCAGAATGTTTTCTTCAACTGGTTTATTACAGGATCATGAACTGTCCATGCTTGTTCCGATAAAAATGACCAGGTGGTAAAATACCAGACCACACATCCCTCATGTTGTTCGTTTGAAGCTTATTTTTCAGCTGACTTTGTCTGTATCATTTCCAATTCCTTATGCACCCTCTTTAGCATGTCCTTGTTTTCATCTCTGAAGGCCCTTTCTGTTTAAGAGCTCCTTTAGATCACTGGTGATTTAGGGCTTGTTATTATGGCAACACCTCACTGTCCTGGTAGGGATGATTTAGTCCACACAGAACTTAATATACTCCGTTATGCAGTCTGCCTTGGGGTCTCTGTCATCTCCATGGGGCTAACAGACTGCTTTAAAACATCTATTGTTTTAAAACAGCCCAGTGGAGTCTCGTTAATTAAATTAAATTCTGTTTAATTTATATGGCACAATCGTCACAGAAAGCAGCAAAGAAATTTACATTTAGGCATTTGGCAGACGCTCGTATCCAGTGCGACCTACAAAAGTGCTTTAAAGTTCACATCACAGGATACATACTTACACTGGGTTAGGAGGTTATTAACTAAGTGCCATCAGTCAAACACAACTGTGAAGGTTTTTTTTTTTTTTTAATATTGGGGGGGGGGGGGGGGGGGGGGGGGGGTTGTCCAAGTTTCTCCAAGAAAATCTTTGAGATGGTAGCAGATAGCAGATCTCTTGCATCCTGCTTCTCTTTATGACCACATGCATGATCAACAACAAGATGGATTGTATGAGGGGGACCATGACATCTAACTGACTACATCAGCATTCCACCACACTACTTCAAGACAGAACTTTTGTGAATAAGGAAAGTTTTCAGACCCTTTTTATTGTTTCCATATTTTATGTTTCACACTGATCTTAAAATAGATTTGTTTTAGTAAAAAAAAAAAAATATCCCATTTATGGTTTTCTCCAGGTACTCCCGTTTCCTCCCACAGTCAAATGACATGCAGATTAGTTTAACTGGCGTTCCCAAATTGTCCCTAGTGTGTCCCTTGTCCAGGGTGTACGCCGCCTTGTGTATATGACCTATGTACAGCGTGTGTGCAGTAATGGGTGAAGGGGTTGTCTTTGGAAAAAAAAAATAGTTGTTTTTTACTTTGTAGTTGTCGGGGATTGTGCAAAGTATGATAAGGAAACAAGGATTTGAATCCTTTTTAAGATTGTGGAACGTAAAAAGTGTGAAACAAAAGGTAGAAAACATGGGAAAAATCATCTGTAGGCACTGTACCGAGTGCAGATTACAGACCTGCATGTTTACGGGGCCAGCTTTTCATTTTAAAGGATTTTATTTTATTAACTTGGTGGATTTTATTTATCTAAAAATCTGTGTTTTCTATGGAAAGAATCTTCTCAAGACATTTTTGGGAGGAGGCTGTACCTGTTGCAATTGTCATTAAGCAGTGGAGTATTCATACTTGAGTATTTCTACTTAGTTCTTGTACTGAGAATTGTTCTCACAACTTATAATTCACCTGATTATTAACTATATTGATAACTTTTACTTTCTATCAGCTACAAGTGGAAATAATTCTGTACTTTTTTACTTGAATATATTTCTGTGACAGCACTGCTCTGCTTTGAGCCACACCAGCTGCTCTGGTCAATTTTGCCATCTCCATAGCCTCGTTTAAAGCCCCATTTTCTGCATGGTGTCCTGTGGAGGTCGAGCTGCTGAGTTCCACAGCTTAAATATGAACATGCCTTCAGTCCAGAACTCTGGATCATTTGAATTGTCATCTTCTTTGCATCATCAACAATCCTTCCTCCCAAATACCATCATGGATTAGTTCTTTCAATGTGTCTGACTCTGACATACACCATCTACTATGAGATCGTATATAGATAGAAGATTTGCCTTGATTTTAAGATGAGCATGAAACATAATAAAATGTGTCTGCACTGTATGTGCATGTAAAGATTTACCTTTTATTCAGTTTATCTGTTTTTTTTTTTTTAAATCCAGGATCACATTCCCCTACTGTAAAGGCAACGTTTAGTCAGGCTGCTGCTCTGCCCTGTAAAAAGACATGTCCTGGTTTGGCCAAATGGACTCTGTTTGATAAACCAGATGATGTATTAGCTGAGTGTAATCAGACATCCTGCAGGTCAGTAAAGGAGGGGTTTAACATGTCCCATGATCAGTACCTGAAGGGAGATCTCACCCTCACCGTCGCTGCAGCTGATTACAGTATGAGGAAGAGTTACACATGTCAGTGTGTTGGCAGAGAGCATGTACATCATGTGGAACTTCGCATCGAGCGTAGGTGTCTTTATCTGCTCTTATAAACACTTACTGGTGGAGGTTTAATGTATTACGTAACATTTGCATCCAGTTAAGATGTTGAGTGTTTTTTTTTCTTCTCAGCCTTGAAATCATCAATTCAGATAAATTCTGGTGAAGATCTTCTGCTGGATTTACCAGATGTGTTCAAGCGAGTGATCTATAAGGGGGCAAATTCGACGACTACACGTGGGAAGGAGATCTGCACCACACACAGCAGCGGGCTACGCTGTACAGCTGAATACACACCAAGAACATCACTTAATAACACAGTCCTTACACTGAGAGGAGTAAAGCCGACTGATTGGGGAGTTTACACCATCCAGGACTCAATCAACAATGATCTTCATATTTACACAGTATCAGTGAAAGGTAATTATACAGCATGGTTTATGTCTGTGTGGGAAATTCAACATTTATCAGAATTACCAATAATTAACAACAGAAACAAAAATAGCTTGTCCCTGTTTTTCTGTTACATCCACATTCACATCCAGTAAAGATATTAAGTGTTTCTTTTTTCCTAGCCATCAGATCATCAGTTCAGATAAACTCTGGTGAAAATCTGCAGTTGTATTTGTACGGATCAGAGCGAGTGAAGGTGATCTATAGACGTAAAGATTCCTTTTGGAATCCTGAACGTCCTTTTGATGTCGAGATCTGCACTGTGGATAGAAGCTCACTGAACTGTACAGCTGAATACACACTGAGAACATCACTCACTAACACAGTCCTTACACTGAGAGGAGTAAAGTCGAGTGATGAAGGAGATTATATTTTCCGTGACATTGAGAATAATGAACATCTCCAAACTTACACAGTATCAGTGAGAGGTACGTATACTGTGTAGTTTGTGTCAATGTGGAAAACTCAACATTTATCAGAATAACACTGAATTATAGGAAACATTGGGTTCAGGTTTATGATTGTGACAGTGTGATAACCACAAACAGTCTGGCAACACTTTGGCATCTGGTAATGGTTTAGATTAAATAAGAACACATGACCATTTAGCAAAGGTGGGAAGAGTTATAAACTTTTGTACTCAGGTACAAGTACTGTTACTTTAGTGAATTACAAGTAAAGTTACCATTATAATCTACTCAAGTAAGAGTAAAAAGCAGCTCATTAAAAATTTACTCAGAGTAAAAGTTACTCAAGTTGAGCTTGAAATCAAAGTGGTGGCTTAAATATGACGTGACACGATAGCCAATAGAAAAAAGAGCTCAGAGCCGAGAATGACGTTCAGCACAAAACCTTTATCGGCCTCCCTCAGTGTCACAAAGTTATAATACAAAACATAAATTAAAAGTAAAGAAAAGGGTAAAGGTATATAGAGCGTTTGTGGGAGGAGCAGCACACCTGAGCTCCTACTCGTTTTCTTCTTCTCACACACACACCACGGCAGCACACACACACACTGGGGGAGGGGTGGCAACTCTTAAAAAGCCAACATACATACATACATAATGTGGCATACAGCCTAGTAGTGGCCGTTACAGTGGACAGGGGTTCGATCCTAGGAATTAGAGGGCATTTGGCTTTCAGCTGGTTCTGCATCACTGCCATCTGTTTTGTCTCCATCGTTCTTGTGAATTTAGCGTGTTTGTTCTCCATCCATCAATCAGTGCAGTGGTTTCCGGGTGCAATTTTTTTCCCTCCCTGTTGCATTATTTTCATTATTTTTCATTTTCATTCATTTATTTTTTTACTCAGTAACAACTATGATTTCAAATGGTACAAAACTTTAAACAAAACATACTTTAGTAAAAGTTAAAATTCAGATTTTAAGAACTACTTTAAAAAGAAGAAGTACACAAAAAAACTACAGTAATGTGAGGCAATGTAATTCATTCCTTTCCACCTCTGCCATTTAGCCTACCACACAGTAGAATGTTAATGTAAATGCATTTCAATGTCAGTTACCTCTCATTGCCTGGTGTTGGACTTCTTCTGCAGTCAGTGTAAACTATAGCACATCTTATCTGTGATTCTTAAATCATAACGTTTTAGTTTCAAAGGGTAAAGTTAGTCATGCTAAGTGTGTGTGTGTGTGTGTGTGTGTGTGTGTGTGTGTGTGTGTGTGTGTGTAGATCACACAGTGTGGCGGAGTGTCCTGATACCAGTGGTGTTGCTGCTGCTTGTTGCAGTGGTTGTAATAATCCTGTACAAGAGGAAACGACTTGAGTGCTGCCAGGAGGATGAAGTAAGTAACAGGTGCATCACTGTGACATCAGAGGTCACATGACTGTATGCTGCAACCAGAAAAAAATCCACAGCATATCACCTTGCAACACACATTCTCTGTGTCCGTCATCAAGGAATTCAATCTCCCTGACTGCCATGCGGCCCACAGGACATACATGGAGGAATTGAGGTTCAACTCCCAACAACTCTGTTCTTCGGTCACGTTCCTCTGATTAGTAACCTGCAATACCTGTTTTCAATCACAATGATATCTCTGACCCTGTTTCTGCCCCTGATTATTAGTTTAGAGCTTTTGTAAGGCCACTTCAGAAGCTAGATTCCATGGTAGGCATTTTTAGCCATTCTTAAGAAGAGCAGAAGAGAGTGGATATACTATAGAAATTCCAAATTAATCTTCAATAAATATTTGGAACGTCAAATGCTTCTCAAATCATTGCTGTAATTTCTAACAAAGACCTTACTCTGGTCCATGGCCCCTCCTTGAGAGCAGAGTTCTTTTGTTACAACAAAGAAGAAACCAACTGAGGCAGGTGATGGCGATGAACAAATGAAAGTTTGCTGCAGCGCCTTATTAAGCTATGGCTGCTTGTTCGGTCAGGGACAGAAGATAAATATGATTTCATGGTGGGGAGGTTTTCTCATGATGTGAAGGAAAACCACTGGGTTTGGATTTGCTGAAGACCTCCCTATATCTCATATACATGTGAGGAAATGTAACTGTAGCAGCTTGTTCAGGCCTCTCAATGGAAGTTGACTATTTGCAAAACTGGCACTTGAAATGACTGAGCATGACAGAAGGGGGAGCATTTTGGGATGGTTCTGTAATTCCAGAGATACTGAGGATCATGATATGGACTCTGTCGTGGCAAATTATGTGAAATGCAGCAATTAAATGGACAGCACTGGCCAGCCAAAAGACACCAGACACACCACGAAAAGTCCACATGGTCCCCTAACTTCCCCAATTTTACATGGTTTACAGTATATATCCTTACCTAGTAATTACCTTATTTTTTGCTTCTTCTTAAGTCAACTAGTTACTTAATATTTATTAGATGTATGCTAATTTTGTTCAGGTCAGATTGATGTGGCACCTCCCATTTACCTAATTTCCCCCCTCTCATCACATACTTACTCATGTCTGGGTAGGCCTCAAAAGATCTTACATCATCCTTTTTCCTTTTTTTCAGAGAGAGAGAGATTTTGGCTTTTTTCAAACGTTTTGAGCTTTTTCTAAGATGCAAAATAATCCTATCCTATTTTTCTATTCCTTTCCCAACAGTCAAGCTTAGTAAGCTTAAAATTATTGAAATAATTGATTTGTTAATTACATTCTTTTTCTTTATTTATTACGTGTTATTTATTAATTATTTTATGATCTCAAGATTATTATTTTTATCGATTTTATAAACATATAAAATATGACAAAATTAGTATTATTAGTAAATATTATTAGTATATTGTTAGTTAAGATATTATATTAGGTTATAATATTACTATTAAAGTAGTTTAAAGAGTTTGTCTCTGCCTCTTGCCTGTGTATCCCTTCACTTCCCTAAACTGCACGGCCTGTGTTTTTCTGATGCAACATAAGAACAGAGGGCCAGCTCTTTCACAGAGGCATTCTGGGTATTGGACATTAAACTTATTTTAAATTATGTAACACATAATTTGTAAGTCAATGTACAGCATCTATGACACTACAGTTCCAGCTCCATCCATGGCTTGGATGCGCACAGTTTGCTATTGTGGCTTGCTGTATTTTAGATGGCCTTTCTGTTCCATCAAGTGCAACAGTGAAAGACCTCGGTGTGATTATTGATTCCAGCCTTTCATTTGAAGCACATGTAGATAATATTACCAGGATAGCATTCTTTCACCTCAGAAATATTGCCAGAATAAGAAATTTATTGTCGCTAAACGATGCAGAAAAACTAGTTCATGCTTTTATCACCTCTAGGTTGGACTATTGTAATGCCTTACTGTCTGGTTGTTCAGCTAGGTGCATAAATAAGCTTCAGCTAGTCCAGAATGCAGCAGCGAGAGTCCTCACTAGAACCAGAAGATATGAGCACATCACCCCTATCTTATCTTCACTGCATTGGCTCCCTGTGAAATTTCGCATTGATTTTAAAATACTGCTCTTGACATATAAAGCATTAACTGGTCTCGCGCCGCAGTATCTAAGCGAACTGCTAGTGTCTTACGATCCGCCACGCCTACTTCGATCAAAGGATGCAGGCTGCTTGTCAGTACCGCGTATTATGAAAAATACAGCTGGGGGCAGAGCTTTTTCTTACAAAGCCCCAAAGTTATGGAATAGTCTTCCAAATAGTGTTCGGGACTCAGACACAGTCTCAGTGTTTAAGTCCAGGCTAAAAACCTATTTATTTAGCCAAGCATTTTTATAAATAGATTTGCCATAGGTAAAGGAGCAGATCTGGGGGACTCATGGACGTAGAGTATTATGGTGAACTGGTATGTTTGGATGCTGTCTTCCTCACTCTCATTGATCACTCAGGTTTGTTGACGGTGAGGTGATTGTTTGCTTTACATCTCAGTTCCCCCTCATGTTTGTGTTTCCTTCTGGCTCCTCCCTTTTAGTTATGATGTCATAGTTAGTCCTGCCAGAGTCTCTGCTTGCACTCTACACTAAATATACATTCACCTTAAACATTGTTCGACCGTGACCAGACCTAACTGTTATCTCTCCATCTCTTTTGCTCTCTCCTCTTCTGCTCTCTCCTCTCTCCGTCTCTCCTTTTTCCTCTACCTATCTCTCTGTCGAGCTATACATGTCGCTCCTGAGCTGCCAGTGATCCAGACCTTTTCTGCCCTCTGGACCTGTCTAACTCGTCCTGGAGTCCTGCTTCTGGTTGGAGATCTTATCACATGGATGCCCCCGTGTGGTCTGCCTGGAATGCGTGTGGTGACTGGGGTTGGTTCCACTTTTCCATGAAGGTGGTCCTGTCCTCGACTGGTGCAGACTGCTGTTCTCTGAGGACCTGTGACTTCTGTCGCTCAATAGTTCAGGACTGGAATTTCCTACAGTCAACCTGAACCTCCAATAACAAACTGGACTCCATTTAATTTTACACATTTCCTTTTATACTGAACTTTCAGTCTCACACAGTATGAGTGCAGATCAATCCCTGCTATCCATTTTCACCCAAATGAGGATGGGTTCCCTGTTGAGTCTGGTTCCTCTCAAGGTTTCTTCCTATTATCATTTCAGGCAGTTTTTCCTTGCCACTGTCGCCCTCGGCTTGCTCAACAGAGACAATCATATCATTTTGATTCATACACATTCACATTTCATACAAACTTAATTCCTTTCATTGTGTAAAGCTGCTTTGCACCAATGTAAATTGTTAAAAGTGCTATACAAATAAAATAAAATTAAATTAAATGGAATTGAAGTGTACTGTACAGGTCGCTTCATAATCAGTGGAGTTTCTCATTGCTCGAGTCAGTGGGTGCTGTGAGACAGAGAACAGTGTCTGAATGTTTTATAAAAACTCCAATACTTATTGTACTTAGGTATTTCTGGAGAAACCTACAAACATGGAAGGCATGGACTACACCTCCCAACAACACTGTTCTCCATTCAATGAAGTTACTTGATGATGGACACAGAAAATGTGTGACACTTTGATTAGAAACCAATCAGTCCTGAATTTTTATTCCTGTAAATCTGCTTTATGATGATAAAAGTTCTGTACAAATGAAATTGAACTAAATATTTATATGAACTCTTGCTGTTACATAGAATCCTTTGTTGTTGTTTTTTGAATAATTCCTCCACTCTCACACTGAGAATAAAATCCTCTACAGGTCTTTATGCATAAAGTATTTGAACTGAAATCATCTTAATTTTATCCAGCACCATTTGAGATGACGTGATGAATATATGTATTGTAGGTTATAAAGTTTGTGATTAGTATTTATTAATGTGTGGTTTAATGACCGTGTGTGTTTCACCTGTATTGTACAGAGAAACAGCAGTGAAGCAGGAGAACACAACTCAAAAGGAACCACAGCAATGACTGCTCTACCAGAGAACCAACAGATGTTAAGGCAGAGTGAGAACTAAACTCAAGCATGAGGAACATGAGGGAAGAGCTGCATACAGCTGCTTACAGGATAGTCCTGGAGTGAGGAGAGAGCTGAACTCGCAAGAATAAACAACTTGTATCGTCTGGATCAGGGGTCGGCAAGTTCTGTCCTAGTCAACCCTACCCAACCCTGCCCTAATCAAACACACAAATACTAAACACACCTGAACAAGCTAATTAAGGTCTTCAGGATTAGTAAGGCTACAAGGCAGGTGAGTTTTTTTTTCCAGGTTTGGAGCTGAAATCTGCCGGACTCTCTAGGGATCTCTAGGACCCAACTTGCCAACCCCATGTCTAGATCCTGATAACTTGATCAGGAGCAGTGGTTTTTCATTCCATGTCCCAGGTGTTCTACAGTGTTTAATTACACTAACTGTGGGT
Source organism: Clarias gariepinus (assembly GCF_024256425.1). Taxonomy (NCBI): domain Eukaryota; kingdom Metazoa; phylum Chordata; class Actinopteri; order Siluriformes; family Clariidae; genus Clarias; species Clarias gariepinus. Next base: position 717,987 of record NC_071100.1, on the reverse strand, counting down.
TGCAGCATGGGTGAGTGTAGGTCACAACCAGTCACAGAATCACTTTTTACACTGTCTCTGAAGTAATTGCTCGTAAAACCCTCGTGCCTATGATTACATCACAGCGATCAGTATGACCTCAAGTGTGATATTGCTTAAATGAAATGGTGCCAATGTCTATGGACTCTATATGTTTTTGCTATACAGAAGCAGATAGTTGTGCCCTTTACGGATATATACTGTTCGATTCATAGAGGTTAAAGTGAAATGGTACAAAAGCAAGAGTGGTGTTTTATTAAACATTTCCCTTTTTAAATCATTACCATTTGGCTCTCATCACTGCTTTTATGATTCAGACTGCTCTCTTATCTAAAGCTTGTTTTTATTCTGTTGTCTATCTGTATGGATTGATATTAAACCAAAGCCCAATTTTACAGTGAATTGTTTTATTTATACGGTATCTTGAGACTCATTGTTTTCCCCAGTCAGAATATACTATATTTATTCAAACATCCAGCTCCTGTGGCTCGGATCTACCCTTCATTTTTTTTCTAGGTCATAGTTTTGACTTATCTAGGTCAGGAAACCCTTCATGTTATGTTTTATTTTTGTTTATGTTTAATTAGTCTTCAGAGGCTTGTACAGTGGGCACTTTGCATGACTGGTGCATTGCTTCATGCGCTTCCCTTCTTATTCTGATGCAGATCCTGATCCTGAATGGAATGTTTAATAACATTTTAATAATGTTTAATAATGGAATGAGATAACATACTGTGAATGTCCACTTTCTATATTTAATTTGAAGAGTGGTTTTAAATGTAAAGTGTTACCAGCCTTATTATTTCTACTGAGTCCAGAATGCTGAATCCATAAATGCTGTTCTCAGAAGGTTTCCAATAAACTTCTGGATTCCAATTAATGATCATTTAACACTTTGTCTACAGAAACGACCAGGGGTGCGTTTCCCGTACAACGATGTAGCTCTTTTCTTAACCACCATTGTGCGATGCAACGCTGAAGAAACTAACTAACTAGTCACAACTGTTTCCCAACACCATAATACCTGTGTCGCAGATCCATCGTTAGAACCATGTTGGTTTGATCTGTCGTTATGACCTTCTTCTTCTTCTTCGCTATGGCGGAGTACTGCCATAGGCACATATCGCCCTCTACTGTAAAGTGTTTTTTTTCTTCAGCTCACATTCAATGCGCTTTCGCAGTGACGTTACGTAGAAGTGATGTAATAATGTCACAAACGCAACATTCATTATTTGTACAATAAAACATATATAGGCATACACAGTTTAAATGTGCTCTTTTCGGATAACAAAGTCTATAAATGTTAGTTATATTTTATTTGAACTCATTTTTATTTGGTATTGATACATCAGTACAATTTAAATAAAAAGAAATTACTGTATAGGTTTTGAAAACGCTGGGATTGTGTTGTGAACACCTGTTACCTATTTTGCTCAAGATCATTTCCTATACAAGTCCCTTTGACATACAGCCATGGTTTAATGAGAGTTGACGTGAAAAAATTATACGAAAACCACAATTTACTACAAAAGAGCTTGCAGTTCTTTTGGAGAAGGTGGGAAACAATCAAATCTTGCTTTTCTCCAAATTAAAAAACAGAGTTACAAATTCTGACCAAAAAAAAATTAGAAAGAAATGAGGGCTGCAGCACGTAGAAGGCAAGGCAAAAAGACTGGGGGGTTATCAATTCAGTTCCTCCTCTGAATGAGGGGCCACCTGTGCAGAGGAAAGAGGTTTAATCAGGCCCATGGAAGGACACGCTCTACAGTGGAGAGGGCTATAGGACTGTGGAAACAACGATTTCGCTGCATCAGCGAGTCCAATGGTGGCCTGAAACTGAACCCCTCCAAAAGCTGCTATGTAATTGTAGTTACTGCAATTCTCCACAACATAAGGAAAATGTCCCGCTTTTTGATGAGGAAGAGGGGGGTCTTTCTGGTGCTAATGAGGATGAGGAAGATGATCATGATGATCCTTCGAACACACATCAAGGCAGAATGCTTCCTGCAGGAGCAGAAGTCAGACAACTGTTAATTCAGAATATGTTTGGTTAGTTATTATTTTTACAGTTTGGATCCTGTATTTTCTTGTTTAAATGAATCTCGAATAAACTTGTGTTAATAAATATTTTGTTTATTTGCCTACATGGTTTCCCCCTGCAGACAGACTATGGTTAGTCTACAGTGGTGTGAAAAACTATTTGCCCCTTTCTGATTTCTTATTCTTTTGCATGTTTGTCACACTTAAATGTTTCTGCTCATCAAAAACCATTAACTATTAGTCAAAGATAACATAATTAAACACAAAATGCAGTTTTTAAATGAAGGTTTACATTATTAAGGGAGAAAAAAACTCTAAATCTACTTGGCCCTGTGTGAAAAAGTGATTGCCCCCCTTGTTAAAAAATAACTTACCTGTGGTTTATTACACCTGAGTTCAATTTCTGTAGTCACCCCCAGGCCTGATTACTGCCACACCTGTTTCAATCAGGAAATCACTTAAATAGGAGCTACCTGACACAGAGAAGTAGACCATAAGCACCTCAAAAGCTGGACATCATGCCAAGATCCAAAGAAATTTAGGAACAAATGGGAACAAAAGTAATTGAGATCTATCAGTCTGGTAAAGGTTATAAAGCCATTTCTAAAGCTTTGGGACTCCAGCGAACCACAGTGAGAGCCATTATCCACAAATGGCAAAAACATGGAACAGTGGTGAACCTTCCCAGGAGTGGCCGGCCGACCAAAATTACCCCAAGAGCGCAGAGACAACTCATCCAGGAGGCCACAAAAGACCCCAGGACAACATCTAAAGAACTGCAGGCCTCACTTGCCTCAATTAAGGTCAGTGTTCACGCCCCCATATAAGAAAAAGACTGGGCAAAAATGGCCTGCATGATTTGTAAAAGTAACACAGCATTTCAGAAAAAGAACATCATACCAACAGTAAAATATGGTGGTGGTAGTGTGATGGTCTGGGGTTGTTTTGCTGCTTCAGGACCTGGAAGGCTTGCTGTGATAGATGGAACCATGAATTCTACTGTCTACCAAAAAATCCTGAAGGAGAATGTCCGGCCATCTGTTCGTCTCAAGCTGAACTCAAGCTGAAGCAATCTTGGGTGCTGCAGCAGGACAATGACCCAAAACACACCAGCAAATCCACCTCTGAATGGCTGAAGAAAAACAAAATGAAGACTTTGGAGTGGCCTAGTCAAAGTCCTGACCTGATTCCTATTGAGATGTTGTGGCATGACCTTAAAAAGGCCTCAAATAAAGCTGAATTACAACAATTCTGCAAAGATGAGTGGGCCAAAATTCCTCCAGAGCGCTGTAAAAGACTCGTTGCAAGTTATCGCAAACGCTTGATTGCAGTTATTGCTGCTAAGGGTGGCCCAACCAGTTATTAGGTTCAGGGGGCAATTACTTTTTCACACAGGGCCATGTAGGTTTGGATTTTTTTTTTTCTCCCTAAATAATAAAAACCATCATTTAAAAACTGCATTTTGTGTTTACTTGTGTTATCTTTGACTAATAGTTAAATGTGTTTGATGATCAGAAACATTTTGTGTGACAAACATGCAAAAGAATAAGAAATCAGGAAGGGGGCAAATAGTTTTTCACACCACTGTATATTCTACTTCTACTTCTGAGAGCACAACACAAAACCACATCCTTATTTATACCATCATTGTTGATTTATTTGGGTCCATTCATTGAATATATATTGATTATACATTTTACATTTGTATATGTTGAATACGTGAACAGTACGGATAACATTCATTATAAGTGAAAACCTCTAACACACTACTACAAATATTATGAGAAATTTCTCTTTGGGTATGTTTAAACAAAGATACTCACTTGAAAACTCACCTTTTCTTCGCGCAAACGAAACCAAGGCTGTGTTCCAAACGGCATTAATAATGCTTCCATAGGGCACTCCGAAGGGAGAATAATTGCGATGGTATCGCTGTTATATCGTTTCAAAGTCAATTTGTAATCAAAATAACCGAAAAATGAATAACCTTATAACATTACGTTTTCCAAAAATTGTCAGATACACAGTCATACACAGTACGATATGCAGTGGAATGCTTACACGACTCCCTGTGACCTTCAATTTTTTTTAAAAGATGGAACAATTGACAAGAAATAAGAGAAAATAAAAAAGAAGCAAGAAATAAATAAATAGTTTAACTATAAGAAGTGACCAAAATATAGATATTTCCAAAAATATACAAGACATATAAAACTTTTCTGTATAGACAAAATGAATTTAGATTCAGATCACTTTTTAGCATATTTTGCACTTTAAATATGTGGATTGCACAAACCATTCTTTCATTACCATTTATTCTAACTCCATTAAACACAAAAATTACATAAATATATACCTATTCGTACAGCTGCTCTTATTGTTCTATATTTCTTCATATGTTCTTCATATATTTTCTATATTGTGTATTTTTGTTGTACAGTTATTTTATATTTAACTTCAATTTTTATATATTTTTTATTTTTTCCTAGTTTCATTTACCCTTTATTTTAATTTTCATGTTTATTTCCTATTCCTATTCATAGTCTTCTATTCTTAGGTCACGAGCAGTTGTCTAAGCATTTCACTGCATATCGTACTGTGTATGACTGTGTATGTGACAAATAAAATTTGAATTTGAATTTGAGATGCAAATAAGAAGTGGAATGAATGGAAAATGTCCAGAAGTGTGCAAATGAGCATCGTGAGTGCAAGTGTGCAATATGCAATGTGTGTGTGTAAATGTGCAGTCTCCATAGTTGTCACAGTGTATTGGTGTGTGTGCTCAGATGAGAAATGACCATGAGTGACCAGTTCTGTGTAATGTTGCAGAACACTGAAGAAACACGAAGATGATTAGTCCTGTGTTGTGTTGTGATTGAGAGACCGTATCGCCTGCGGGAAGAAGCTCCTCCTCAGTCTCTCTGTGTTGGCCCTCAGGGAGCGGAATCTCTTCCCAGACCTCAACAGAGAGAACAGTCCGTCAGGATGCTCTCTATGGTGCAGGAGATGTTGAATATCTCTGTGAACACAGGTGCTAGCTGGTCTGCGCAGGCTCTGAGGATACGACCTGAGATGCCGTCTGGTCCTGCTGCTTTCCTGGTGTTGTATTTAAAAAAATAATAATATTTAAATTTTTTAATATATATATATATATATATATATATATATATTTTTTTTTTTATATTGCTTATTTTATTTTATTGTCTCATGTAATTTGTAAACCAATAACCTATAAATTTATGTTCTAATATAATATTTGATAGCGATTATGTGGGGGGGGGGGGACAATCCATGGCAGGGGGGCATTTCAGCGCATAACACGTGTTACAAAAAAAGTTGAGCCGCTCTTTTTGTGTGTATAAATAACATTTATTTATACACACAATCCCTGATACGGCCGATCCTGACATAAGAACCTTGAATACCTGTCACTGCTGCCGTGGAAATTTCATTTTAAATATTGAATATTAATTGAAACAAATACTGATACCATGTAAATTTTATTAATTTATAAAATGTACAGAGATTTATCTGGGATTTTCTTTTATGTTTAATACACATTTCCATCATTTTCTTTTGATTCTGTAAAGCTGCTTTGTGACAATAATCACTGTTAAAAGCACTCACTCACTCATCGATTTAACCTGTATTCAGGGTCACGGGGGCGGAGCCTATCCCAGGGCGGGGTACACCCTGGACAGGGTGCCAATCCATCGCAGGGCACACACACATACACACACTCGTCCACACACAGTGGGCAATTTGGGAACACCAGTTAGCCTAACCTACATGTCTTTGGACTGTGGGAGGACACCGGAGTACCCGGAGGAAACCTACCAAGCACGGAGAGAACATGCAGACTCTGTGCACTATACAAATAAATTCAACTACATTTAATTTTCAATTCAATTTTTATTTATTTACAGATCACTAGCCAATGTAACACTAGATAAATTTAAATTCATATGAAATGTCTCCCCACAGCTGCCACACAGCCGTCTAGTGGCTGAGTTATGAAAAACTTCTTGAAGTGAAATCGAAAGTGACTCGGAGACTCACTGTGGATCCGGACTCGCTGTGATCACAGTCTAACCTCCACAAGGTGAGGTACAGGTTTTATATTCATATATAATCCATAGTGCAGCTTACATGACCTTACATTACAGTTCTGGATTTTAAATAAACTCTTTATGAAGTTTGTGTTAAATCACCTGATTTATAATGAAGTGTGAAAGCTGTATAGAAATTCTAAATCAGTCTATTTAAGTGCTTTAATTATTATTGGCTTTTACAGATAGTATCTGACAGCGAGGGGTGGGGGCGTTTGGGGGGGGGCATACATTTTTTTAAGGAAAGTGGATTTACTTTTTTCCGACATGCTATGAGTTTTCTAGTTCTATAATCTATAGACTATAGCGTTTACTCTGTCTACAAGAACGTTAGGGCGTGTGTGCATTCCGATTTAATTGCTCCTTTTGTGATGATGAGAATAATAATGTGGTCACATTTCACATGGGCGTATGTTTAGTTCATTAAAATCAGTGCTGACACTTTTTTATTTATTCATTTTATAGACTCAACCTTTTATTATTTAATTTCGATGATAATGGCTTACAGGACTAATGAAAACCCAAAATTCAGTATCTCAGAAAATGAGACTATTACTTAAGTCCAATTATAAATAAAAAAGATTTTTAACACAGAAATGTTGGACTACTAAAAGGTATGAATGTGTACAGCGCTCAGGACTCAGGGCTTCCTTTGCATGAATTATTGGAGCAATGCATTATAAAGGACTGGACTGTTGCTCTCTTGACCAAAGTCCTCTTTTGACACACACATACAATCACTACACTGGCCCCTTTATTAGGTACATATTATTGGAACTAGGTTGGAGCTCTTCTGGCTTCAGATCTGCCTTAATTCTTTGTGCCATAGACTGACTCCTTAAAGACTTTGCTCCATATTGACATGAGAGTATCACTGCAGATTTGTCGCAACAGTCCAGGCCATGCTGCAACTCTCCCGTTCCACCGCAACCCAAAGCCGCTCTATTGGATTAAGATCAGGTGACTGTGGAGGTTGCGTGAGTATAGTCAGGTTAAAGAAACCAGTGTGAGATGATTTTAGCTTTAGCATTATTTAGTGCTTATAAAGGGATGTACACGATCAACAACAATACTCAGGTAGGCTGTGGTGCTTAAACCCAAGATTGGTGTTTAAACCAAGGGGTGCTAAATTGATACTAAGGGGACTAAAAATCTTCCCCACATCATTACACCATGAACAGGTCATGGTCAGCCAAGGCCTATTAATGCACATGGGGAGTGAAGGGGAGTCTGTCTGGTCCAATCCCACAGAGGAGCTACAGGAGCAAACTGGAAGGGGCTCAGAGCCGATCCTTGATGCAGACCCACCTCCACCTTGAACACTTCCTTCACACCTACAGCACATCTCACCACGGTCTTACAGCTCTCATACATGTCCTGCACCACTCTAACATACTTCTCTGCAACTCCAGACTTCCTCATACAATACCACAGCTCCTCTCTCGGCACTCTGTCGTACGCCTTCCCTAAATCTACAAAGACACAATGCAACCCTTTATTACCTTTTCTGTACTTCTCCACCAACATCTTCAAAGCAAATACTGCATCTGATGTACTCTTTCTAGACATGAAACCATATTGCTGCTCACAAATGCTCACCTCTGCCTTTAACCTAGCTTCCACTACTCTTTCCCACAGCTTCATTGTCTGGCTCATTAGCTTCATTCCTCTGTAATTGCCACAGCTCGGCACATCCCCCTTGTTCTTAAAGATCGGCACCAATACACTTCTCCTCCATTCCTCTGGAATCCTCCCACTTTTCAAGATCTTGTTAAACAGTCAGAAACTCTACACTCACCTATTTTAAGCACTTCCACACCTTCACAGGTATGTCATCAGGACCAACTGCCTTTTCACACTTTATCCTCTTTATTTAATTCAATTTTATTTTATTTATATAGCGCTTTTAAGAATTGTCATTGTCGCAAAGCAGCTTTACAGAATCAAAAGAATTATGTAAGTTTGTATTGAATGTTAATGGTCAGATTGTCCCAGGTGAGCAAGCTGAGGGCGACAGTGCTGAGTGGAAAACTCAGCACTTGAGATGGTCAAAGGCAACAAGCGACAAATCTAGCAACTTTTTCTGGTGTTATTGGAGACCTTTCGGAACTTTTGAAGACTCTGACATGAAAGCACTTATTGTTCTGAAGTTACTGTCCTCAACAAGCAGCGGTTGCTGCTGTGAGCCCTTCCCATCCCAAAGCACTCACAGGCAGGTCAGTCTCATCGTAGCCTCCTACAGTACAGCAGCCCCATCTGGAGTTGAGCAGAGAGGAGACCCTCACCACTGTGTGTCAAATGGAGTGAAGTCGCCACCGAACCTGCCTGGGTTTACTTCTCTTCATATATAGAGTATATCGTATATGCAATATATACAATCTGGTCAACATTCATTAACACATACATTTACACACTATGGGCAATTTGGGGATGCCAATTAGCCTAATTTGCATGTCTATGGACTAAGCAAGGAAATCTCAGTGAATGTATGTATTGATATTTCATGTCCCACATGTGTTCATAAAGAGGGAAAATTAACACAGTTTTTTTCAGCAAGATTTCTTTCTTTTTTCATTCGTAAAACCTCCTGTGCATGATTACACTTTTTGTTAAAACAGTAAGAAAAAATGTATGTTCTTTTAACAAAATAGAAATTGGGTGTGAATGTCTGATTCTTGATCTGATTCTGAGACTTGTTGATTTTTCTTCTGTACAGGGTTAATGGCGTTATGTCTCGGACATGATGTCCAGCTGCGTCCTTTGCTGTGTCCTCTTTGGGATCATGCTCACATCCACAAGTAGTAAGTAATTCCTGTATGATTGTATGACTGTAATATATATGGATATTTGTATGTGAGCTCCCTGTCTTATGCTGTCTCACTATAAGGTGTAAAGCATTTTCTCTTTGTTTCAGTTCCTGTATCAGCTGTTTATTCTGTACAAGGAAAGTTTAATCAGTCTGCTGCTCTGCCCTGTGATTGGAGGTGTTCTGGTTTGGCCAAATGGACTCTGTTCAGTAACCCAGGTGATGTAGTGGCTGAGTGTGATCAGACATCCTGCAGGTCAGTAAAGGAGGGGTTTAACATGTCCCATGATCAGTACCTGAAGGGAGATCTCACCCTCACCGTCACTGCGGTTGATGACAGGAAGAGGAACACATACACGTGTCAGTGTGATGGGAAAGGCGTTAGTGATGTGCGTCTCACCATTAAGAGTAAGAGTCTTTACCTGCTCTTTTGACCAGTTGTTGCAGATTAATTGTTTAGATTTTCTTACAGTTTAGATTTTCTTGTTCTTAGAACTTATATCATCAGTTCAGCTAAAGCCTGGTGAAGATCTGCTGCTGGACTTGCACACATCCAAACGAGTGGCAGTACTCTATAACCACAAAAATCCAGATGATGAGCAGATCTGCACTTTGGACAGAAGCTCACTACACTGTACAGCTGAATACACACCGAGAACATCACTCACTAACACACTACTCACACTGAGAGGAGTAAAGTCAAGTGATAGAGGAGTTTACACCATCAGAGACACAGAGAATAATGAGGATCTTCATATTTACACAGTTCTTGTTGAAGCTACTAGCCATGGTAATATCCTATCTAAATCGTTTATCATTTTTTTAAATATGAGGTATTAAACAGGAAATTTGGTATTTATAAAAAAAATCCCATTAAAATAATCTATTTATACTCATACTCCTGAGTGTGTACATTTATACAGAAAAAGTAATGTAAACCTAAACCTGATCAACTTCAGGTCCTCTGACCCACAGGATTCTTGCTCTGTCCTAGCTGTAATATTCTGTGGAGGTGAAACTGTTGGTGCTGATGAGGTTTAGAACGTTAATCACACACCTTCTTATCCAGACAGATGTCTAGTTTAGTACCTGAGCCTCCAACAATGAACTGGACTCCATATGAGGAACTTCATCAGGAACAATCTGATCATTTCTTTGCATACACAATTTCTCATATTTCATACAAATCTCCATCATTAACTTTTGATTTTGGAATAAAATGTATTAGTCTTAGTCACATTAGGCCTTACAGACAAAGAAATTTTTAGATCTTGATCTGCTGGTTGTCAACTGTGCTTTTACAACCACAGCTTATGGAATCATCTTACACCATGAAATCACAATCTGTTGACTGTTGATATTTTATAAAGTAAGTGACAATGTCTGCCTTTGACTAGATATTATATTTATTGCGTTCTATTATTATTATTATTATTATTATTATTATTATTATTGGTGGTTGTTGCAAACCACTCACTAATTATTCAATTCAATTTTATTCAATTTTATTTGTATAGCGCTTTTAACAATTGGCATTGTCCCAAAGCAGCTTTACACAATCAAAAGAATCATTTAAGTTTGTATGGAATTTGAATGTGTATGAATCAAAATGGTCAGATAGTCCTTTTAATTATAACAATTATAACATATTGTCAGGCTTCTTTTTATTTTATTTATTTTAATTATTCTTCTTTCATACAACTTTGGCACGTATCTAGTCCCATACAGTAGACCAATGAAAGAGGTGTCAAACCGTGTGGCCTATTCGGGAAAGGGTGTTATGACTTTTATAAAAGGTGCGGGCCCAAAAATATCCCATAGACTTAACACTGAGGCCAATTTTCATTTTGCAGAAATATAAAATTTACCACATATGAAATAGCTTGCAAGCTGTGTCAGAGGGCCCAAATTGGCCCCATTAACCTATTATGGTGAAGGTACTCCCCACTGAAAATGGAAGTGCTCACAGTTGCATTTCCTGCTATAGTAACTTGCATAGAAACTTTGAAACTGAATCTAACTGTGGATCTTATTGTCATAGAAACATGGGGGTGGGCTCAATTTACTCAGTCAACCAATCAGTTTCTCAGGATCATCGTGAAGCTGTCAAGCCACGCCCAAGAAACCACTTTAGAGTACCTTAGTAATCCTGCCATTAGAAGAGGCCCAGAGAACTGAGTTTTGCCATGGCAAGCTCGACTCACATTTTCTTCAGAAAAATTACGCAGATGTCTAGTTAATATTATTAATAATGTTTGCTGTTTTTAAAAAGAGTTTGGAACATAACACCAGCATCACATAGTGTCCTGGCCACTATTCTGCAAGAAGAATCTGTCGTGTATGTTTCTGCCATTCCCAAGACGAATTGATGCTGTAATGGCCGCAAAAAAGGAGGCCCTACACCATACTAATGAATCATGATGCTGGTGGAGGAAAACGTTTCCTGACTCGCTTTGCCAAAACGTTTGAAAAAGTGTTCATCAAACCACTCTGTCACCAGTCTTGTCGTGTGTATCGGTGCATTATCATTCTTCAGGATACGATGTTTGAACCATTGGGTGCACATGGTCCTAAACTATTATTTTTCTTATTAAACCTTCACTCTGCTCTGCTGGTCGAATTATACCATGAAACCTCCAACACTAAATTGGCCAGTGTTTCAGTTTCCAACCCCAGAGTTTGTCCAACCCCTGTATTATTGTCACTATATTCCACACATAATGGTGCCTCTACAATGTGCTGTCTTTAAAAATAGGCAGCTTTCTGGATTAGTTATTGTTCGACATGTTCTCCGTGTTTTGCAGCTCCACATCCAGACAGTGCTGCGATCGTGTGGGTGAGTGTAGTAATAGCGCTTGTGGTTGGTGGAATTGTTGTTGCGCTGTGTGTGAGGAGGTTTCTACACCTGAGGAATCAACCGCGACAGCAAGGAGCTGTAAGTAAAGTGTACCCTATGTAACTGAGACATTCAGCACCATGAGATCACACGTAACATAAAAGTTTGTTTTTGCATAGAAATAAATAATACATTTAAAGTGTTATGCAGTTTATTTAACTATTCATAACAGCATCACAGTAATCCTTATTGATGATGAAGAACAGATCAACCTTCTTTCATCAACAAGAAGAGCTTATCTTTTAGCAAGCATTAGCTGGCTAGCTCACTCTGTAGTCATGTCGCCTCTTTTATGAACATTTGTCTGTAGATTTGCTTACCTATTTTTTGTTCCAAAATAACTTGTACATTTCATACTCATGAACCTGAGCTGGTTTCTCAGATAATGCTAAAGCTCAGGGACTAGTAGGAAAAAGAATTTTCCAGCATGCCGGGTCATGGAACAGTCCTGAAAATGGTGTGGCCTGGACAGACTTTTGTTATTGTCACCAAAATGTTTACATAGTTTTTTTTTTTTTTTGGATTGTGTGATTTATTACAACTACTTCATTACTAAAGCGTATCCATGATGGCTGTTCAGAAAAACTATTGATAATTCGACAGTTACATTAAATGATGTTAAGAAATGTAGTGCTACCATGTGGACTGTAATGACCGCTGAAGTATTAGGAGATTTACTGACATGTACGTTTTTATGTATGTCTGATTTTAACTGGTTAATTAATTAATATTGATTGAACAATTGAATATTTTATGCATTATTAACAGGTGAACTCCTCAGAGAGAAAACCTCTACACAACAGTCCATCAGAAGAGAATCCCATACCCCTGAACTATAATGGAGTAACAGGAGGACCAAGGTCTCCAGGTCCAAGTGGAACTATGGGGCATTTCTTTGGCAGGCTGGGTAGTTTGAATGATTTTGACTCACAGGTAGTAAGTGGAGCAGATGGAGAATTGAGGTTGAACAACCACACAGCAGCTGTTCAGCTGAACATCCAGGAGGAAGAGCTCACACAAACATCCAACACTGGAGGACAATATAGACCTTACCGTCGGAGATCCTACAGTGATTCAGCTTTATTACAACTAATTAGTTACAATGGCCAGATGACCAAGCCCAGGCTGCAAGCCACCTGCAGCTTAGTGGCAGAAGAGATGTTAATGAAAGTTAAGGAACTTGAGGAGTTCAAACAGAGGCACAGCAATCTATTAGAAAATCAAAATATCATGTTGATGACGGAACATTTTAAGAAGGAGCTGGACGACCTGGATATGATCGAAGAGTGGAGTCGCAAATCCAAAGAAATGATAACACATTTAATACAGCAGTGTGACCAGGAAGCAGGAAAGGGGCACAAAAGAGCGCACTCTGATAGCGCCAAACTGTGATTGTATATTATAATAGGGTTTGAAGAAAACAAACAAAGAATACTGTCCACATGTACCATGTTTTATAAAATGCATGACATTCTGAGCCGGAGGATATGATTATTACTGAACTGCATCACCCTTGATGTCCAGGCAGTTTAAATGTGAACATTTCATTGCTAAAATAGCCCTATATCAAGATAATTAACTACAGTCATTGCAGTTATCCTGCATTGAAGTCACTTGTTTTGTTCCTTTCATGAACATTCGGATGCATAGCATGCTGATTCATTAGTACAGGTCACTGGGATGAAACAAATGAGTTCAGGAGACTTGAAATGGAGAAAATGTACAGCTTTCAAACATGTGTGATACCATTATATAATTACTGACCATCACAATATGTAAATAGCTATCATGTTTATTGTCTGGGTCAATTGTAGTTTGTGATTCTAAACCCTTGGTTTTTTAAAGAATGCCAGAGTCATCCTCATCTTATTTCTAGGCACAGACAAAAAGAAAACAGATGGAAGTGTTTCTTACACACAAGCAAACAGCATATGTGTAAGAAACACAGTAACGTCTTTTTCTTCTGCTCTTCCATTGTAAAATTGAGAAGTGCTTAAATATGCACAACTGTATGATCTGTCTTCTCCATCCAATAAGATCACATCTAATTCTCTGTAAGAGTCTGAACAAAGGTGCCAAAATAAAGCCTCATGTATTTTTAGGTAAGAGGCTACAAGATGGTTGTTGATTTTGGAAGATTCTTCTGTTTCAGACAGATCATCAGGTTCTTGGTCACCTCCCTGACTTAGGCCCTTCTCCCCTGATCACACAATTTGGCTGGTCAGCCTGCTCTAGGAAGAGTACTGGTGGTTCCTAAACTTCTTCCATTTATGGAGGCCGCTGTGCTCATCTGGACCTTCAATGCTGTAGAAATGGCTCTTCCTCAGATCTGTGCCTTGATACAACCCTGTCTTGGAGTTGTACAGACAATTCCATGGCTTGGTTTGTGCACTGACATGCAGTGTAACTCTGGGACCTTTTATAGTCAGGTGTGTGTCTTTCCAAATAATGTCCAATCAACTGAATTTACCCCAGGTGGACTCCAGTTGAGTTGTAGAAACATCTCAAAGATGATCAGTGGAAACAGGATGCACCTGATCTCAAGTTTCAGTGTCACGCCAAAGGGTGTAAATACTTATGTACTAAAAAAGTGTGTTTTGTTATTTGTAATATGTATATACAATATGTTTTTTGTTTGTAATAAATTTGTAAAGATTTTAAACAAATCTTTTTCACGTTGTCATTATGGGGTTTTGTTTGTAGAATTTAAGGAACAGTAATGAATTGAATCCATTGTAGAATAAGGCTGTAACATAGCAAAATGTGGAGAAGTGAAGTGCGGTGAATACCTTCCGGATGCTCTGTAGACATCACTCTGTGGATTAAACGTGTGGGTGGATTTTACTTGATAAAATAATACAAGATCATCTGAAACCTCACACAGTCTCCCAAAGGTCCACTTTCATTCTTTTTATGAATCCAGTGGGGGCAGGAAAGAGAATTTTTATGTTTGAGGAAAAAAAAAGAAACTTTATGTTGAAAAAAAAAAGAAATGTTCTGAGGAAAGAAAATATTAATTTTGTTAGAAAGAAAAATTGTTTTGATGAAGAAAAATTATTAATTTTCTTATGAGTAAACGATTATTTGAAAAAGAAGAAGACATTTATTTCTGTGTGAATATATTCCCCAAAAGTACACACAGGTGCTCCTGCATCCCAATTTCAGTTTGTAATGACGCAGGTGCTACTAGACCCATACCTACTGCCCGTCTCTTCATTTATATAACTATTATATAACTTCCAAAGGTGAAATCAGAAGTGTGGGAGAAATGAGCAGACAGGCTAGACACCCTTACACTGTCAGTTAGTGACAGATTATTACATATAAATTCATAATGAACCTCAGAGCATCTGAAATGTCAAAGTTTACATTAAATAACTGACTATTTTAAAAAGATTTATTTTTTTAAAGTCACCTGACTTAAAATGAAGTGTGAAAGCTGTATAAAAATACAAAATAAGTGTATTATATTATATTATATTATATTATATTTACATTTTTCCGGTTTCGTGTTTGTAAGATCATATAATAATAATAATAATAATGATAATAAATCAACAGAAACACGAGTCTTTATTAGCGCTCGCGAGGCTGGAGAGCAGGGGCTCATGGGAGATGTAGTTTTTTACACGGTGACAGGACTACAATCCGGAAACTTAAAATGTGTAAAATACGTTTACTTGATATACATTATGTGTACACATGCGATACAACACAACATGTATTAAAATAAAATGTAAAAAAACTGAACAAATTTTTTTTTAAAGATATATATTAACGGTATGACTGAACTGAATGGACGAGCTTACTTCCGGTATGTGGGTGACGTCACTGGCCCGGATGTGGAGCCTTTTTATTCTTATTCTGAGCTCCACGAGCGTCAGGTCCCGCGGCGCGTCCCCGTGTGTCTCTGTCCTCCTGCAGCCGCCCGGCAGTGATAATAAACACTCACACACACGCAGTACCGGCGGATCAGTTACACACAGTGAGGATAATGAAGGTGGACTTTGAGGAGTGTCTGAAAGACTCGCCCCGCTTCCGGTAGGCGCGCGCGCACACCGCGCGCACCCCGCGCTTTATTCTCAGCCGTCTCTCACTCACGCGCTCAGACCATCATTTATAATAATAATAATAATAATAATCAGATTTATAAATATATCTGACTGATTCCTCATGCAGTAGTGTGTGTGTGTGTGTGTGTGTGTGTGTGTGTGTGTGTGATCATAGAGTCCCGCAGTGAATAAAACGGCCTTTGTTGCCTTTTATGTATAAATTATCCCATTGATGTAATTTTGATCTAACAGAAGTGTATAGCTTTAGTCCTCCATGGTTATTTATAGTGTATTTACAGGACAGACCTTCTGTACGGGTTTACCAGCTGGGCTCTGACTGCTCTCCTGATGAGGAGTTCCTAGTGTCTTTTTGAAGATAATAAAGATGAACTGGTCAATGCTGACCTTTAAGTGTCCTGATTTGTTTTTGGTTTAGTTAAATTGTTTTTTAGACCCTGAAGGACGAGGTAGATCCAGCCTATCAGTGTTCTACAGCTTTATTCAGTCTTATGTCCTGGCCAAGAACATCCTCGTTTCTGATTGGTTGGCAGTTGTCCTTTTTTATTGTACCTGCTAGTGCACCGGTGTAGCCATGACAACACTATTACACTTTAAAGGCTACTGAAACAATTGATGATGGAGATGAGAATAAGGAGGGGGAAGAGGTGAATGGTGGTGATGGTGATGAAGATGATGACGATGATGGTGGTGACGATGATTCAATTCAATTTTATTTGTATAGCGGTTTTAGCAATTGTCATTGTCCCAAAGCAGCTCTACATAATCAAAAGAATTATTTAAGTTTGTATGAAATGTGAATTTGTATGAATCAAAATGGTCAGTTTGTCCCTGGTGAGCAAGCCGAGGGCGACAGTGGCAAGGAAAAACTCCCTGAGATGGTAAGAGGAAGAAACCTTGAGAGGAACCAGACTCAACAGGGAACCCATCCTCATTTGGGTGAAACAGAAAGCAGTAAATGATCTGCATTTATACAGTGTGTAGGGTGGGAGGCAGTTCAGCTATAATAGCTGATGTTAATTGATGTTAATATGGAGTCCAGGTGGTTATTGAAGACCCAGGTAGACTTGTAAGAAGTTCCAGTCATGAACTATCGAACTGTCAAGTCCCCAGAGAAACAGTTGCCAACACCAGTCAAGGCCAGAACCATTTTCTAGGTAGAGAGAATCATCCCCAGACACCAGACGCATCCCAGAGAGACACACGGGGCATCCATGTGACGAGATCTCCAACCAGAAGTGGGGCACCAGGATGGGTCAGACAGGTCCATGATTGTGATGAAGATGACGATAATGATGGTGGTGGTGATGAAGATGATGGCGGTGGTGACGAAGATGATGGTGGTGGTGATGAAGACAATGATGGTGGTAGTGGTGATGAAGACAATGATGGTGGTGGTGGTGGTTGTGGTGATGCTGATACTTTTATGCTTATGCTCTTATGGATAATGATGAGGATTCTGTTGTTGCTGAAGAAGAAAAGGAAGCTGATGATGATAATGATGATTGTTTTGATGATGATTTTGGTGATGTAGGTCATAATGATTATTGTAATGATAATTTTGCTGCTCATGATGTTGTTGTGCAGGGCTGCTGTAGAAGATGTAGAGGGAGATGTTGGAGAACTGGAATCCAAACTGGACAAGGTGAGTGTTGATATTAAAATTAGTTTTTTAGCTCAGTCTGTGTGTGTAACTGTAATAATTGTTTTGGGTTCATTGGTATCAGCTCTCATTGCTCAGCATTTAAATTTTAATTAAATCTCAGCAGCTTCTCTTTGAGAATTTACCAGCTCACACACCTCATGTAGCTCCTTTACTTTAAACAATATAATGATGATATACTGAAGAGATTCATAGACTGGCTTCAAAGGTTCAAAGGTTGCTTCAGTTATTTCTATAGGAAAGGTTTCTGGTGTTCAGAGTCGGGTTACACAGCCGCTTCAGTGGATTTACTGATCTCCACATTCAGATGATAAAACCACCTGTATGTAGTTCAGCACCTGTGAGGTTACCAGACTTCTCTTAAATCAAAGCCTCTGAGACGGTCTAATTCAGTGATTGTATATGAAGATGTACATCAAATGAGAAGCCAAGCATCCAGCTGCGACAAGCCCTCAGAAGGTGTTTGTAGTATCTGACACCGGGCTGTAGGCAGCAGATTCTTTAAATCCTGTAAGTGTGGGAGGTGGAGCCTCCAGGGATCGGACTTATTTCTCCAGCACATCCTACCGACGTTTGATCAGATTAAGATCTGAAGAATTTGGAGCTCGAGTCGACACCTGAAACTCTGTCATATTCCTCAGTCCGTTCCTGAGCATTGTGTCGGAGTGCATTATCCTGCTGACAGAGGCTGAACAAGTGTATCTTGGGGTGTAACAGTGTTTTGGTAGGTGGTACATGTCAGAGTAACATCTACATGAATGTCAGGACACAAGGATTCCCAGCAGAACATCCCTCAGAGCATCACATTGCCTCCGCCGACTCGCCTAGTCTCTTCCCCTGGTTCATCCATTAAATCACTCCCACCTGGTAAACCACCTCCTTCCATTGCTCCGTGCGTCAGTTCTGATGATCACGTGCCTGTTGTAGGAGCTTTTGGTGAAGGACACGGGTCAGCATGGGAATCCTGATGGCCAAACTGCCATGCTTGGAGTCTTACTACTGCAGACAGGAAACATCTCAAAAGTGCCGGAGTTATGGACATGTTCTGACCCAGTTGTCTAAATGTCACAAACTAGCTCTTTACAACATAAAGTTGAATCTAACACATCAACATGTGAGATCTGCCTGTTCACCTCCCGCCCCCTGACAGGTCAAGTGTTGGTCATCATCTCATTACACTAAGACCTGTCAGTGTGTGTTAGTGTTATGAGTAATCGATTTATAATCAGTCAGGTCGTGAGTTGTAGCTCCGTGAAAGGTCTGAGATCTTTTCCTGATCATGGTGAAACCCACCCTCTCTGTGAACCTGACATTTTCGTATTTATACGTGTGTTACAGTTGGTGAAGCTGAGTATCGGGATGATCGATGCTGGTCGAGTTTACAGTCACGCCAACAGACAGTTCATTAACGGGATCCGAGATTTAGCTCTGCAGTCCAGCAGAGACGATGTCATCGGGGTGAGAACCACTACACACTACACGCAGCGCCCCCTGGTGTCTCATTTTCAGTTGTTGTCCTGACCTCAACTCTGTTTCTGCTCCTCAGTCCAGTTTAGCTGCTTTTGCTGAGACGCTGCAGGAGATGAATAACTACCACACAGTAAGTGAGTTTGTGTTACCTTTGTGTGTGTGTGTGTGTGTGTGTGTGTGTGTGTGTTATGATGTTGGATACTGTGAACACACTGCTGTCTATTTCCCTCATAGATCTTGTTCGACCAGGCACAGCGATCGGTCAGGTCTCAGCTTCAGACCTTCGTGAAAGAGTGAGTGGTGCAGTCCGTCACATGAGAACATCGTGAGGGTTTGAGCTCAATTCCATGTGGATGTGATTGTTTTCTTTTCTTGTCAGAGACCTGAGGAAGTTTAAGGAGGTGAAGAAACAGTTTGATAAGGCCAGCGAGGAAAAGGAGGTGGCCCAGGTGAAAAATGCCCAGGTTCCCCGGAACAAGCCACACGAGGTCGACGAGGCCACCAACCTCCTCACCACCACCCGGAAGTGCTTCCGCCACATCTCCCTCGACTACGTCCTGCAGGTCAGTGAGGTCACATGGGAGGAGTCACCTGAGGTCACACAGGGTCACACTGGGGTCATAACCACAAAACCATCTTCTGTGTTTCAGATCAACGTTCTTCAG
Organism: Clarias gariepinus; assembly: GCF_024256425.1. Taxonomy (NCBI): domain Eukaryota; kingdom Metazoa; phylum Chordata; class Actinopteri; order Siluriformes; family Clariidae; genus Clarias; species Clarias gariepinus. Next base: position 698,250 of record NC_071100.1, on the reverse strand, counting down.
TCCAAGAAGAGGCTGGAGATCCTCAAATCGGTAAGAGTTACCCCGAGAGATAAACCGTTCTGTGACTTTAAATAATTTCTGTCTGTCTGAGTTACATCTGTGTGTTTATGTTTCACAGATGCTCTCGTTTATGAGCTCCAACCTGAGCTTCTTCCAGCAGGGATACACACTGTTCAACGACCTGCAGCCCCTGATGAAGCAGCTCGGGGGACAGGTACACCTGTCCGTTTTACTGTCTGTCTATCAATCTGTCGGCCTCTCTATGTCTCTTTCTGTATTTATATGTCTGTTCACCTGTCTGTCTGTCTGTCTCTCTCTTTATCTGTCTGTCTCTCTCTTTATCTGTCTGTCTCTCTCTTTATCTGTCTGTCTGTCTCTCTCTTTATCTGTCTGTCTCTCTCTCTCTCTCTGGGGTACAGCTGGATCAACTGGTTGTCGATTCAGCAAAGGAGAAAAGAGACATGGAGCAGAAACACTCCGCCATCCAGCAGCAGGTACACACACACACACACACACATACACACACACAATACAATATCAATAATTTTGCTGTTGTGTTTTCTGTTTTTTAAACTAATATTCTGCTTTTTTTGGTTTAATGATCATCCTGCTCCAGGCTGCACTACAGGTAAGACCTGTCTCTCTCTCTCTCTCTCTCTCACTCTCTCTCTCTCTCTCTCTCTCAGTAGGATTCTCAGTAGGAACACGTTTTGTGATGTGTCTCTGTGTGTGTGTGTGTGTGTGTGTGTGTGTGTGTAGGACTTGTCCTCAGAGGACTGTGGGCTGCAGGTCAGTGTGGACTGTGAGGATGGAGTGATGATGGAGGGATATCTCTTCAAACGAGCCAGCAATGCTTTTAAAACCTGGAACAGGTACCGTCTGTCTGTCTGTCTGTCTGACTGACTCATGGTCTGTCTGTCTGTCCGTCTGACTCATGGTCTGTCCGTCTGACTCATGGTCTGTCCGTCTGACTCATGGTCTGTCCGTCTGACTCATGGTCCGTCCGTCTGTCCGTCTGACTCATGGTCTGTCCGTCTGACTGACTCATGGTCTGTCCGTCTGTCTGTCTGACTGACTCATGGTCTGTCCGTCTGTCTGTCTGACTGACTCATGGTCTGTCCGTCTGTCTGTCTGACTGACTCATGGTCTGTCCGTCTGACTGACTCATGGTCTGTCCGTCTGTCTGTCTGACTGACTCATGGTCTGTCCGTCTGTCTGTCTGACTGACTCATGGTCTGTCCGTCTGTCTGTCTGACTGACTCATGGTCTGTCTGTCTGACTCATGGTCTGACTGTCTGACTCATGGTCTGACTGTCTGACTCATGGTCTGTCTGTCTGTCTGACTCATGGTCCGTCTGTCTGTCTGACTGACTCATGGTCTGTCCGTCTGTCTGTCTGACTGACTCATGGTCTGTCTGTCTGACTCATGGTCTGTCTGTCTGTCTGACTGACTCATGGTCTGTTTGTCTGTCTGACTGACTCATGGTCTGTTTGTCTGTCTGACTGACTCATGGTCTGTCCGTCTGTCCGTCTGACTCATGGTCCGTCCGTCTGTCCGTCTGACTCATGGTCTGTCCGTCTGACTGACTCATGGTCTGTCCGTCTGACTGACTCATGGTCTGTCCGTCTGTCTGTCTGACTGACTCATGGTCTGTCCGTCTGTCTGTCTGACTGACTCATGGTCTGTCCGTCTGTCTGTCTGACTGACTCATGGTCTGTCTGTCTGACTCATGGTCTGACTGTCTGACTCATGGTCTGTCTGTCTGTCTGACTCATGGTCCGTCTGTCTGTCTGACTGACTCATGGTCTGTCCGTCTGTCTGTCTGACTGACTCATGGTCTGTCTGTCTGACTGACTGACTCATGGTCTGTTTGTCTGTCTGACTGACTCATGGTCTGTTTGTCTGACTGACTCATGGTCTGTCTGTCTGTCTGTCTGACTGACTCATGGTCTGTCTGTCTGTCTGACTGACTCATGGTCTGTTTGTCTGTCTGACTGACTCATGGTCTGTTTGTCTGTCTGACTGACTCATGGTCTGTTTGTCTGTCTGACTGACTCATGGTCTGTTTGTCTGTCTGACTGACTCATGGTCTGTCTGTCTGACTGACTCATGGTCTGTCTGTCTGTCTGTCTGACTCATGGTCTGTCCGTCTGACTCATGGTCTGTCCGTCTGACTCATGGTCTGTTCGTCTGTCTGCCTGACTCATGGTCCGTCCGCCTGACTCATGGTCCGTCCGTCTGACCGTCTGACTCATGGTCCGTCCGTCTGTCCGTCTGACTCATGGTCTGTCTGTCTGACTCATGGTCTGTCTGTCTGACTCATGGTCTGTCTGTCTGACTGTCTGACTCATGGTCTGTCTGTCTGACTGACTCATGGTCTATCTGTCTGTCTGACTGACTCATGTCTGCCTATCTGACTCATGGTCTGTCTGTCTGCCTGCCTATCTGACTCATGGTCTGTCTGTCTGTGTGTTTCAGTGTGTGTAGTGTTGAATGTGAATGAGATACGGCCCTCAGTGCCTCTTTGCAGAAGTGCTTATTTCTAGCCGATCAGAACGCAGGGAATGTGATTTCCTGAAATGGGTGGACTGAGCTGGAAGGGGCGGGATTATGCAAATTTCCCCAATATTATTATGTTTCTTGCCCAGAATGATGTCAAATGAGGTGGGAAATAAGAACGGAGTGTTTAAGGATGTTTTTATGCAAAAAAGGGAAAAACACACACACACACACACACTGGAGAGCCATGTAAAAGTCTGAACATGTTCAAAATGTGAGTTTTGAGTAACGGGGGCCCTTTAAAGCAGAATGTCTACACTTTAATCACATCCTGATATCACATCACATCACATCACATCACTTCATCTCAAATCCATTGTAGTGGTTTATAGAACCAACTGTCCAAATACTTATGGACCTGATCTGTGTCTAAGCGTCTATCTGTCCATTTACCTGTTGTTATCAGTTAACTTTATTCCCCAGAATGCCTTTTATCGCTTGTTTGTTTGTGTTTCATCTCACTTTGTTTATTTCTCTCTGATTTGATTTGTAATTCATTTGTTTAATCTTTCAGTTTCATCATCACTCTCTTTCTTTGTTTTTCTGTTTGTTAGTTCATTTCTTTTCCCCATCCCGTGTTGGTCCACCTAAAGAGTGACAGGTACACACTTCCCCACCTCACACTCCACTTCTTATAGACTCAGCCCCGACTCTGACTCTGACTCCGAGGCAGTGATTAGTGTCCGTTCTCTGTCTGTTCAGGCGCTGGTTCTCCATTCAGCACAATCAGCTCGTCTACCAGAAGAGATTCAGGGTGAGCGAGCACACACACACACACACACACACCACACACACACACGCATGGTTTAAGATGTTTGGATGTGTCCTTATCGCGTGTGTGTGTGTGTGTGTGTGTGTGTGTTTCAGGATAACCCCACTGTAGTGGTTGAAGACCTTCGGCTCTGCACGGTTAAGCAGTGTGAGGACGTGGAGCGGCGTTTCTGCTTCGAGGTCGTCTCTCCAAACAAGTGAGTGTGTGTGTGTGTGTGTGTGTGGCATAACTGTATAACAGGTGTAGACGTACGGCTTATTGATAGATATACTGTATATTAATATAGCTTAATAATTCATGGATGTTGTGTTATTTGATGTGCATTTAAGTGTGTGTGCGTGTGCGTGTGTGCGTGTGCGTGTGTGTGTGCGTGTGTGTGTGTAGGAGCTGTATGCTGCAGGCTGACTCAGAGAAACTGCGACAGTTCTGGACCAAAGCTGTACAGAACAGCATCGCTTCAGCGTACAGGGAGAATGGAGACGAACCTGTGGCTGTGAGTCTCACACACACACACACACACACACACACACATAAGTGTGTAATGAATGTGTGTAAATCTGTACTGGTGTTATAAACGTTTATTACACAGAGGTTGCAGCGCGAGTCGTCAGCGTCCCTGGGCAGTCTGGACTCTCTGGGCGAGTGTCGCTCTGGACGTACTGACAGTCCTCTACAACGCGTGCTGTCCATCAGAGGGAACCAGACATGCTGCGACTGCGGGGAGGCGGAGCCTCGGTGGGCCAGCATCAACCTGGGCATCACGCTCTGCATCGCCTGCTCCGGCATCCACAGGTGGAGCGACTGCACCCTCTACTTCTGCCTTTAATATCCCTACACCATCTACTGCTGCCTTTAATACCCCTACACCCTCTACTGCTGCCTTTAATACCCCTACACCCTCTACTGCTGCCTTTAATACCCCTACACCCTCTACTGCACCCTCTACTTCTGCCTTTAATAACCCTACACCATCTACTGCTGCCTTTAATACCCCTACACCCTCTACTGCTGCCTTTAATACCCCTACACCCTCTACTGCACCCTCTACTTCTGCCTTTAATACCCCTACTCCCTCTACTGCTGCCTTTAATACCCCTACACCCTCTACTGCACCCTCTACTTCTGCCTTTAATACCCCTACACCATCTACTGCACCCCTCTACTGCTGCCTTTAATACCCCTACACCCTCTACTGCTGCCTTTAATACCCCTACACCCTCTACTGCACCCCTCTACTGCTGCCTTTAATACCCCTACACCCTCTACTGCTGCCTTTAATACCCCTACACCCTCTAATGCACCTTATACTGCTGCCTTTAATACCCCTACGCCCTCTACTGCACCTCTCTACTGCTGCCTTTAATACCCCTACACCCTCTACTGCACCCTCTACTGCTGCTTTTAATACCCCTACACCCTCTACTGCACCTCTCTACAGGACCTTCTACTGCTGCCTTTAACACCCCTGCACCCTCTACTGCTGCCTTTAACACCCCTGCACCCTCTACTGCTGCCTTTAATACCCCTGCACCCTCTACTGCTGCCTTTAACACCCCTGCACCCTCTACTACACCCTATACTGCACCCTCTACTGCTGCCTTAAATACCCCTACACCCTCTACTGCACCCTCTACTGTTGCCTTTAATACCCCTACACCCTCTACTGCACCCTCTACTGCTGCCTTTAATACCCCTAAACCCTCTGCTGCACCCTCTACTGCTGCCTTTAATACCCCTACACCCTCTACTGCACCCTCTACTGCTGCCTTTAATACCCCTACACCCTCTACTGCATCCTATACTGCTGCCTTAAATACCCCTACACCCTCTACTGCTGCCTTTAATACCCCTACACCCTCTACTGCACCCTCTACTGCTGCCTTTAATACCCCTACACCCTCTACTGCTGCTTTTAATACCCCTACACCCTCTACTGCACCCTCTACTGCACCCTCTACTGCTGCCTTTAATACCCCTACACCCTCTACTGCTGCCTTTAATACCCCTACACCCTCTACTGCACCCTCTACTGCTGCCTTTAATACCCCTACACCCTCTACTGCACCCTCTACTGCTGCCTTTAATACCCCTACACCCTCTACTGCACCTCTCTACTGCTGCCTTTAATACCCCTACACCCTCTACTGCACCTCTCTACTGCTGCCTTTAATACCCCTACACCCTCTACTGCACCTCTCTACTGCTGCCTTTAATACCCCTACACCCTCTACTGCACCCTCTACTGCACCCTCTACTGCTGCCTTTAATACCCCTACACCCTCTACTGCTGCCTTTAATACCCCTACACCCTCTACTGCACCCTCTACTGCTGCCTTTAATACCCCTACACCCTCTACTGCACCCTCTACTGCTGCCTTTAATACCCCTACACCCTCTACTGCACCTCTCTACTGCTGCCTTTAATACCCCTACACCCTCTACTGCACCTCTCTACTGCTGCCTTTAATACCCCTACACCCTCTACTGCACCCTCTACTGCTGCCTTTAATACCCCTACACCCTCTACTGCACCCTCTACTGCTGCCTTTAATACCCCTACACCCTCTACTGCACCTCTCTACTGCTGCCTTTAATACCCCTACACCCTCTACTGCACCCTCTACTGCACCCTCTACTGCTGCTTTTAATACCCCTACACCCTCTACTGCACCTCTCTACAGGACCTTCTACTGCTGCCTTTAACACCCCTACCCCCTCTCCTGCACCCTCTACTGCTGCCTTTAATACCCCTGCACCCTCTACTGCACCCTCTACTGCTGCCTTTAACACCCCTGCACCCTCTACTACACCCTATACTGCACCCTCTACTGCTGCCTTAAATACCCCTACACCCTCTACTGCACCCTCTACTGTTGCCTTTAATACCCCTACACCCTCTACTGCACCCTCTACTGCTGCCTTTAATACCCCTACACCCTCTACTGCACCCTCTACTGCTGCCTTTAATACCCCTAAACCCTCTGCTGCACCCTCTACTGCTGCCTTTAATACCCCTACACCCTCTACTGCACCCTATACTGCTGCCTTAAATACCCCTACACCCTCTACTGCACCCTCTACTGCTGCCTTTAATACCCCTACACCCTCTACTGCACCCTCTACTGTTGCCTTTAATACCCCTACACCCACTACTGCACCCTCTACAACACCATCTACTGCTGCCTTTAAGATCAATACACACGCTACTGCACCCTCTACTGCACCCTTTAGTACACCCTATACTGCACCCTGTACTGCACCCTCTACTGCTGCCTTTAATACCCCTACACCCTCTACTGCACCGTCTACAGGACCTTCTACTGCTGCCTTTAATACCCCTTCACCCACGACTGCACCCTCTACTACACCCTCTACTGCTGCCTTTAATACCCCTACACCCTCTACTGCACCCTCTACTGCTGCCTTTAATACCCCTACACCCTCTACTGCACCCTCTACAGGAACTTCTACTGCTGCCTTTAATAACCCTTCACCCACGACTGCACCCTCTACTACACCCTCTACTGCTGCCTTTAATACCCCTACACCCTCTACTGCACCCTCTACTGTTACCTTTAATACCCCTACACCCACGACTGCACCCTCTACTACACCCTCTACTGCTGCCTTTAATACCCCTACACCCTCTACTGCACCATCTACTGCTGCCTTTAATACCCCTACACCCTTTACTGCACCATCTACTACACCATCTACTGCTGCCTTTAATACCCCTACACACGCTACTGCACCCTCTAGTACACCCTCTACTGCACCCTCTACTACACCCTCTACTGCTGCCTTTAATACCCTTATACCATCTAATGCACCCTCTACTGCTGCCTTTAATACCCCTAATCCCCCCCCCCCCCCCCCCCCCCAACTGCACCCTTTACTTCTGCCTTTAATACCCCTCCCCAGGGGTTCCTCCAGTTCAGCGTATTGTAAACCACTACCACGGGATCTGGCAGAAGGCAAGTCCGATTTGTTACCAACAGCACAGAGAGGCTCCCAAACACCAATGAGAGAAGGTGTCCAGGTCCGAGCCTCTGGCAGAGATTGTGGGTCCGGTTAGCCAACATTGACCTTCTTTGGCAAGTGGAGTCCATAAAATTGACTCCTAAAACATTAGCCTTTTAAAGATCTTTAACAATTTTAACCCGGTGGCATATCAGCTCCTGTTGCCCTGTACCTTGAGGATCAACCTGTCCAAGGCTCTTGACACTGTTGTGCAACCTGCAGGGTTTCCCCACTGCCCCACCCCTTCTTCTAACACACATTATTGATGGTGCCTGAACTTTACAGTATGGTGGCCTCTGGACTTGCGGAAGGAAAGCTTAACTTGTCCCTCTCGAGACCTTTTTGTGGTATACTCGAGGAGAACTCCGGTCAGTCTCTGAGCCATCATTGCTTAACAATGTTATAAAAGTTCACACCCATCAGGGGGTGCTCAGCTCTTCCGTTTATCAGTGCCGCGACTCCATATCCAGTCTCCTCTCCCAGCCACACAAGCACCGCCAACACCATCATGTGTTCCAGTTCCTGCACCTGATTCTACCCTAATATCCCTCACCAATACCTGTAGCACTCACATCTTTTATTACACTTTTAATAGCGCTACACCTTTTGCTACTGTGAATAGAAGAAGAGAAGAAAGAGAACATTATTTCCATTAACACACCTGCTCTCTCTGCTACATTATTCCTGATGTGACTATATAATGTGTCCTCTAGGAGTTTAGGGGTTCATAACTCCAAGGTGAGATCACTGACCCTCGACTCGTGGGAACCCGAACTGCTTAAGGTGAGTGTCACAGGATCTAAAATATTTTCAGTTTAGTTTGTTTTTAGAACATTTTTAGAAGTTAAACTTGTGTTCTGTTTGGTGTATTCATGTTTTTATTAGTTCTATCAGTTTTGTTATTATTCTAATCTGCTGTTATACATGGATTTGTGTTGAAGCTAATGTGTGAGCTGGGTAATGAGCTGATTAATCAGATCTATGAGGCCCGCAGAGCAGAGCTAGGGTGGAAGAAACCACAGCCTGGAGACTCCAGGTATATGCACCTCCTTATGCACAAGAAGGTGTTGTCTTCTTAAGCACCTTGTGGCTTGAAAAATGTTTGTGAGATGAGTGAGGCAGGAGAACAATGTGTCAGTTAGAACTGGATTATATTCCCCTAACTGATTGCCCTCTTATTTAGAAAAAGAAATGTATTTGTAGACAGACATTTAGCGTATTAAATAACAAAGTCAGTTAAATAATGAATGTGTGTGGTCCAGGCAAGATATCGAGGCCTACATCCGGGCCAAGTACGTGGAGAAGAGGTTTGTGCGAAAGCAAGACTCGCAGGAGCAAAGGTCAAAGGTCATGACGCTAAGTAAACATGACAAGCATCTAAAAGGAAGCGTAGAGTTCCTGCCTCCTCGGCCGCCCCCTCCCACTCCTAAAATCCGCCCGGCCTCCAACACCACTGGTGGGTGTGTTTACCTTTCAGCTACCTTTTAATTTTATTCTAACCAGATGTATGTAGTTGTGTGATGAAGCACTGATGATACTTGTATACTCTGGATGATGAACAGCACCCCTCAGTGGACAGGAGGCACGACGGGACTCACTCTTCTGCCCCGATGAGCTCGATTCCCTCTTTTCCTACTTTGACACATCATCAAAACTGAGGAGTTGTAAGTACAGGATCTTATTCATCAACAGTAGAAATGATTGTGAATGTATTTTAAACTCAGAATTGTTCTTATAAGCAGGGAGGTAGAACTTCTAGTAGAACTTCTAGTCTTCTACTCCCACACAGAATTAGGGTGCATTGCCAGCTTTAGGCCATGGTATTGGCGTTATTTTACCCGATTACCATTGGAGTAACACCTTGACAGTAGAGTTAACCAATCAGCATTAGGAGCTCATTAGCATGAGAACTACATTAATACAGATTAACCTTTCTGTAAGTGATTCCCATTAGTATTACAGTTTCTATATACTGTAGAAACAGCTGAACAGGAAGTAGTTTAGGGGGAAAGTATTCGCTGTCGTGTGTATTTGTAATATATGTGTGTGACAGTGAAGAGTGCAGACAGCGGCATTCACACCAGCGCTGACGGAAGCAGAGAGATGCTTAACTCTTCATCCAACAACAGCCTGAGTGAACCAGGTATGACCATTACACCAGTTATGACCATTACACCACTCATGACCCTCATAGCCTCATAGTGTTCGGTTAGCATTTAAATCAAAACGGTAATCGTGGTGTGTTTCAGATATGCAAGAGGTAGAGCCTCCACATGAGTCCCTGCCTGTTCTTCACCATGTGTCTGAGTGTTCCCCGAGTATGCTGCTGTACTGGGCCTCATGTGCCTCCAGTTTAGCTGACATGGTGGAGGCGTTAGCACTAGGAGCAGATGTTAACTGGCCAAACCCTGAGGATCAGAGCCGTACCCCACTGATGCAGGCAGTAAAGGGGGTGAGCACTAATTCACCTGCTGCTAAAAGAACATTTTTCATCTATAAATATTATTTTAGCTGCCTCACTCTTAATTGTGTGTGTTTTTAGGGTTCATTACTCCCCTGTGAGTTTCTGCTGCAAAACTCAGCTAATGTGGATCAGCAAGATGCTCAAGGAAGAGGGCCACTGCACCATGCTGCCATGCTGGGCCACACTGGGTACACATAATCACCCTTCTATAAATTGTTACACATTGAGTAAACCTTCTAGACATTAGCATAACCTTGTGAAGAATGCAGGTTTTGTTTGCAGGATTAGCATCCTTAAATTAGACCTGTGGTCCGTGCTCATGCACTGTCCCTCTTCCTGCTTTTCCTTTAGACAGGTTTGTTTGTTCCTGAAGCGAGGAGCTTGTCAGAGCGTCTCTGACATGGATGGCAGGAGTCCACTTTCCATCGCTATGGATACCACGAATGCTGACATCGTCACTCTGTACACAAAACAGACACACAAATCCTATGCATAATTGAATTCATTGCCCATCCTTCTGTAGCCCATCCTTACGTAGTTTATCCTCCTATAAGCTGTCCTTCTATTGCCCATCCTCCTATAGTCCATCCTCCTATAGCCCATCCTCCTATAAGCTGTCCTTCTATTGCCCATCCTCCTATAGCCCATTCTCCTATAGCCCATCCTCCTATAAGCTGTCCTTCTATAGCCCATCCTTACATAGTCCATCCTTTTATTGTCCATTCTTTTATACTCCATTCTCCTATAGCACGTCCTCCTTAATTTCATACTCCTATACTCCATCCTCCAATAGCCTATTCTCCCCTAGTCCATCCTATAGTCCATCCTTCTATACTTCATACTCCTACAGGCAACCTATATAGAGTCCATCCTATTTAATGTGCTTCATATATACAGACAGATGAAGATCATGGTCTACATCCCCCTTTGTCTGTCTCTCTCAGGCTGCGCATGGCAAAGGTGAATGAGGAGATGAGGGAGTCACTGGATCAGCCGACTCAATACTTTCAGTCTCACAGTCACTCGGACCAGTACAGGAAGTGCATCCAGGAGTTCATCGCTCAGCAGCTGGACGAGTTTTAACACACAAACCTACACCATAGACAATAGGCGACCCAGACAGAAGGGTGCTAACACATGACTCAACACCACAGGTGCTAACCACTAACCATCCAAGTACCACATATGATAACCACTGTAGCTGGAAGCATGCTAACACATGACTAAACGCCATAGATAACCGAGATAGCTGGATAGGTGCTAACACAAGACCAAACACCATGGATAATAGCCAACACAGCTGGATCGGTGCTAACACAAGACTAAACCACAAGACTAAAACTATCTCCCATAGATACTAACAAACACACAACAAATCCTGGATCAGTATTACTGTACAGTATGTACTGTACCTGGATATAAGACAATGAATATGTTGTGATTATTAATCGTTAGAGCCCCACTGCCATAACACTACTCTTGGCTAACAGTTTGACAAGAGAATGTATACTCCACTCATCCTCCTTCCCTTTTGGACAAATCATGTCCCATTTTATTGCTGTTTAACAAGGTAAAGGCACAGGAGCAACCCGAGTGTTAAGGTTTTAAATATAAATAAGCTGAGCACTGTTTGAAATGGCCACAGGGGGCGCTAGTCCACTCTGTGCAAATATTCAATATATTTTAGTTTAGGGCTTCAACTTGTAACCCGCCCTTCTATGGTTTCAATTTACACACAGTAACTTATCCTTAAGTGAAGTCCAGTCCCCGCCCACAAATATTCTGATATTTTTTGGAAACAGTGGCAAAGTTTCAGAGGACAAGAGAAAAAAACAATTTAAAAAAAAAACGTTACTGTTGCATTCACATGAAACTAATACTTCAATTATAATGGGAATAATGGTCGAGTGTAAACAGTCTGATCTGAGACTTGAACTTTTCAAAACTTACATTGAAACTGGAGTCTCTAATCAGAATGATTAAAAGAATTTAAAATTGTGTTTAATAAAAATTGTCCATGTAAATGCAGTTATTTATGATCCTGTCCGCGGCTACGGCAGGGTTTATCACGAATGTTGATAAGGTCGTTACACTCTGGACAGCACACACACGTCTCCGCAACGTCAGCTTCTAATTTGTAACATCTGACAAGCATCGACAGATATCTTCTGATGTATGGTGCTTTGTTTTCGCAGCTCATCAAACATCTCAGCTACGTCAGCTTTGGGTCGGCTCCCTACTGTCAGGCAATAGTAATTTTCTGTCACTAGCAGAACACCTATTAAACAGCTGGGGCAGTGATGGCTCAAGAGTTTGAGGCTCTGAGTTGCTGATCAGTGGGTTGGGGTTCAAGGCCCACCAACACTGAGTTGCAACTGGTGGGCCAATCCCCAGCCACTGGAGATGCAGGGTGTCCTCAGTGCCAGTCCAACCCTGGAGCAAATGGTAGTTTTAGAACAATCTGATGTGGTGACCCCTAGGAAAGGGAAAACCCAAAGAGAAAAAAATATTTAAAAGTCTGTTTAACAGCCACCAGCAGCATTTAGCTGGACTTGTTTTCAATTCCACTTTTTCTGGATGTTCATTAGGAAGCCTGTATAATATTGCTTTTCACATTATATAGTAAAATACGTGCGTCTGAAATTTCTGACCTATTAAATAAAATTTTTCCACAACTCCATAAAATTAGATTGCAAGTTCGAATCCCATGGTGATGCTGTAGCACCTTGCAGCTGAGAGCTTAGAGAGAGCTGATTGGCCGAGCCCTCTCAGAGGGGACGGGTGGGTGGCACTTGGTGCTCTCACTTCAATAACGACTCTACAGCTAACTGTGTGCGTGAACAAGTATTTCAAAAAGATGCAGTTGGTGTCCTCACATAGGTCGGGGGAAACGCATGATGGCCTTCGCCCTCCCTGACTGGTTAGTTGTAGCTTTGATGTGGGAGTGCCCTAATGACAGAGGGCAATTGGCTACAGTTAAATTAGGGAGAAAATTGTGAGAAAAAAAAGGTTTTAGAGAAATTGTATTAAAATTATGTTAACCAGACGTATGTGTGCTGTTAGTGTCTGTATTATCTTATTTGCTGAAGTTTTAGCTTTTGTATATGTTAGTGCTTTTACATATTTCTTGTGTAAGTAATCAGACTTCACATGGTCACGTTAAGAGGAGAAATGAGTGATTTGTGTATCGTTCTTAAAAATATCCATATACATGTGGGCGGAGCTTCAGACTGAAGCTGGAAATGTACCAAATTCCCACTGGCTCCACCCACTATTTGAATGACATTATTATTATTATTAGCACAATCACAACATTACTGTAGATGCTCACGTCGATGTACACACACCTGTTCCGGTGGTGTACTGTAGGTGTACGTGGACACTTCTGCCTCATAAAGGGAAGTCGATAAAGGTGCGTTATAAACCACTTTGGGTCACATGACCTGCTTTCCCTAAAGGTGCTTGCTCGAGACCAACCACACAACAAGCACAAGACATTTTGTACATTTTATAAGTTCTTTAGGATGATGCATGCTTCATGAAACGTGTCCTCCTGACTCAGAGCTTACCTCTGTGGAGCTCTTCCACAAGACATTTAAAGCCATTTACCTGGGATTGGGTATCATGAGGTATAACTGCTTATCTAATCGCACATCTATCAAGTCTTCCTTAATTATCCTTACCTTTAACTTAACTAATACACTGTGCGCGCACACACACACACATACACATACAGTATCTCTTTTATATAAAAACATGTTTTTTTATGTTTAAGGTCTGCCATTAAAATCCCCCAAAAATGGGGCTTAAGAACGTAAAGACTCAAGCTCGATGCTGATTGGTCAGCCGGTTGATGAGGGTGTGATGTAATGTACAGATACTCTGAGCTTGATGCTGATTGGTCAGCAGGTTGATGAGGGTGTGATGTAATGTACAGATACTCTGAGCTTGATGCTGATTGGTCAGCAGGTTGATGAGGGTGTGATGTAATGTACAGATATTCTGAGCTTAATGCTGATTGGTCAGCTGGTTGATGAGGGTGTGATGTAATGTACAGATACTCTGAGCTTGATGCTGATTGGTCAGCTGGTTGATGAGGGTGTGATGTAATGTACACTATTCTGAGCTTGATGCTGATTGGTCAGCTGATGGATGAGGGTGTGATGTATGTCAGATACTCTGAGCTTGATGCTGATTGGTCAGCAGGTTGATGAGGGTGTGATGTAATGTACAGATACTCTGAGCTTGATGCTGATTGGTCAGCAGGTTGATGAGGGTGTGATGTAATGTACAGATACTCTGAGCTCGATGCTGGTTGGTAAGCCAGTTGATGAGGGTGTGATGTAATGTACAGATACTCTGAGCTTGATGCTGATTGGTCAGCTGATGGATGAGGGTGTGATGTAATGTACAGATACTCTGAGCTTAATGCTGATTGGTCAGCTGATTGATGATGGTGTGATGTAATGTACAATATTCTAAGCTCGATGCTGATTGGTCAGCTGGTTGATGAGGGTGTGATGTAATGTACACTATTCTGAGCTCGATGCTGATTGGTCAGCTGATGGATGAGGGTGTGATGTAATGTAAAGATACTCTGAGCTTGATGCTGATTGGTCAGCTGGTTGATGAGGGTGTGATTATATGTGTTATATGTAATGAAGTCTTTTATAATCCTGTAAATAATCAGATATCTGTGCACAATTTCCAGGACATCCCATGTCCGACTGTAGCTCTCTGTAGTTAAACTTTATACGCCGCATGACATTTTAGGACATTTTAGTGTATTATATCATGCGAAAGGCCTAAAAGACACTAACGTTAAAGTGACTGGTGAATCCTGCAGCGCCTCCTTCTGTACACAGGGTGTACTTCCCTCCCAGTTACGGGTTGGAGACGCGCTCATCTTGACGCGCTCATGTCGCTGTTTCTGTGTGTATCAGGCTGTATATGTAATGAGTGTGATTTGCTGTATATAATCACTCCTGAGTGCTGATAAAGCTGAATTTGTTATATATGTACTCCTGGGGTTAAACACTGTTTTATAGATGTCATTAGTTTGAAGTATTTCATTGCTAACAGAAGAAGAGCAAATGGAGAAATGTAGAGGTTTACATTACAGCCTGTTGTTTTTGCTCATGAATGTATTATGTTGTAAAAGTACACAGTGGACTTTTACAGCTTCCGTATCCCACAATGCACCAGTGCTCTTCTCTCACGTGCCCATGACAGACTTGATTGATTAGACACACCCATTCAGTACCATTCATTACACTCATGTGAGAAATCAGTATTCCATTAACTGTGAACGTGCTGCACCATGTGAACAATGAGGTTGGTGTTTATAGCGAGCACTCTGGTCACATGATCAGAACCTCTGTGGAAAACCAAAACCCACCCAGGGAACTTTTATGAACCCTTTTCCTAACTAGTTTCTAAGTCTAAGATTACATGGTTGGTCCACATGTGGTTTAGAGGCGGAGCTTTATGACACGTACAGTTCTAAACCCTAATTGGACCCGGGTTCTAGAGGTTTGTGTGCAGTGGATATTGAAGCTGTGAGTCACTGTTTATGTAGAAATCTGTCCTATTCTGTTTCATTAGCGGTATTTAATCACATCGATGTTATTTCCTGTATTTAACTGTGAAAAGTAAATGTGTGAAAGATGAAAGGACTGTTGTGTGTCAGAAGGTTCTGGATAATTATTTAATGAGTATTTAGTAATAATAATAATGATGATGATGATGAGGACTTGGAGTCCAGCGCTGTTGTGTTAAAGAGATCTCAGCTGCTGTAGTGTTGTAATAATCCTCCACACACAGTGTGTAAGGGCTGACAGATGGACCCCGGGTGATGGTAATGGGACGGAGCCGAGCTCTAGAGTTCTGCTTCAGGTTCTGATCCAGCAGGAATTCCACAACCTGTGCCTTTTTACTTTTTCTCCTGTTATATTTTTTTTTATCTGCACTTTAATAAACATGTTCAGTTGTTAGCAGACCATTCGTCTCCTGTTTTTATTATTATTGTGGTTTATTCACTGTGTATTTCAGGTTTAAACATCATTACAGCAGAACCTTAACATACAAACATACGCCGGCTAAGTCGCGCATATGTCTAAGAGACACTTAAAACTTGTTTGCCTTCGTGGAAAGCCAAGCGAAGTGAGTTTAAACATATTATTGCATGTGGATTTATTTATTTTTTTGCATTTTGTGTAAGATTTGGTGACAACGTAGTACAGCGTGTCCTGTTGCCAAGAGGAATCATAAATTAGGTGAGGTTTAATGTTTATTTATTTCATATTTTACTTTATATTCAATTTTATTTATATAGGGCTTTTAACAGTGGTCATTGTCTCAAAGCAGCTTCACAAAAATAAAAAGGAAATTTGAAAAGAAAATTTATGGAAGTGTGTATGTGTGAGAAAAATGTGTCTAAATAATAATGAGATGAATGAATGAATGATGAATGAAATGTCTTTAATGAGCAAGACAAGGATGACGGTGACAGTGGCAAGGAGGCAAAGGGCAGATGGGGTCTGGATCACTGGGAGCACAGGAGCAGGATGTGTAGCTCCAACCATTATGAAGCAGAATCCAGCTGGAGCTGGTCCTTCTCTGGAGGCCTCAGGATCCTCGCAGGGTTGGCCTTTGTCTACTGAAGCTGGTACAATCTCCAGATGCCTCGGGATGGGTAGAAAAAGTACAGACCAGATGGAGAGAATTAGCGTAGTTGCCATTCAGGATAGATGTACTGGAGTATGAGGTTATGGGATGAGTTACGCGTATGCCAGATTAAAGAGATGCGTCTTGAGTCTACTTTTAAACTGGGAAACTGTGTCTGAGCCCCGAACACTGTCTGGAAGGCTATTCCAAAGCTTTGGAGCTAAATATGAAAAAGCCCTACCCCCTTTTGTAGATTTTAAAATTCTGGGAATTACCAGAAGTCCAGAGTTTTGTGATCTTAAGGAGCGTGGTGGATTGTAGCGAATCAGAAGACTGGTTAGGTATGTGGGAGCTAAACCATTTAAAGCCTTGTATGTAAGTAATACTATTTTGTAATTAATTCTAAACTGAACAGGTAGCCAGTGCAGGGATGATAATATTGGGGTTATATGATCATATTTTCTGGATCTAGTGAGAACCCTGGCGACTGCATTTTGGACTAACTGAAGCTTGTTTATTGAGGATGCAGGACAACCACCTAGTAATGCATTACAATAGTCCAGTCTGGAGGTCATGAATGCATAAACTAGCTTTTCTGCATCAGATACGGATAGGATACTCCTAAGTTTGGCGATATTTCTAAGATGGAAAAAGGCTGTTTTTGTGATATTGGAAATATGATTTTCAAAAGACAAGTTACTGTCTAATATCACGCCCAGGTCTTTTACTGTTGAGCTAGTAGTAACATAACATCCTTCTAAACGCAGGCTGAAATGTGAAAGCTGTTGTGTGCTGGTTTTTGGGCCGATGAGTAATATCTCTGTCTTGTCTGAGTTTAGTAAAAGCAAGTTATTGGTCCCCCAATATTTTATGTCCTGGACACACTCAGTTAATCTAGACAACTTGGGTATTTCGTTTGGTTTTGTTGAGATGTATAATTGGGTATCATCAGCATAACAATGGAAACTAATCCCATGTCTTCTAATGATGTTACCCAAGGGAAGCATGTATATTGAGAACAGCAGAGGTCCTAAAACTGACCCTTGTGGGACCCCATATTTCACTGGCATTTCACCAGACAGTTCTCCATTTAGATCTACAAAATGGTATCGATCAGACAGGTATGATCTAAACCATTTTAATGCCTGTCCCTGAATACCTATGTGATTTTGTAAGCGATCTATGAGAATATTATGATCTATAGTGTCGAATGCAGCACTAAGTTTAAGTAAGACTAGTATTGAGATGCAGCCTTGGTCCGAAGCTAAAAACAAGTCGTTCACAATCTTAACTAGTGCAGTTTCTGTACTATGATGGGGCCTGAACCTGACTGGAATTCTGTTCTAAATGTTTTGATTGTTTTTATATATTGTAAATATGGTAAAGAGAATATCGTATCAGGACGAGAGATTTCTGGTGCTGGAGTTTACATTACTTTATATAAATTACAATCAGAACTTTCACCTTACGAACCAATCAATCTAAAATAAATCTAATTAATCTAAAATAAATCTAATTAATCTAAAGTAGTAAACATATAACAACAGATTATAACGTGTGTGTGTGTGTGTGTGTGTGAGGAAAACCCTTATTCAAAGTTTTTATTTAACCTAAACCATTATTAGTTTTATATTCACATTCCCCGTCAGAGAGGTGTAAATAAACAGGTAAACAATCTAAACAGGTCAATGTGTCAGTGCGTCAGTCTGTGCGTCAGTTTGAGCCCGGACTGATTTTGACCCCGTTGGCTTGCCGTAGCGCTGTGTGACGTCATTAGCATGATGGCGGCGAGAGCGGGGAAGCAGCAGCAGCAGCGAGCGGGCCGGAGGAGCGGCGCCGGGGAGCAGGAGGAGGAGGAACAGCCGCTCCAGGCCGTGCTGATCGCCGACAGCTTCAACCGCAGGTTCTTCCCCATCACCAAGGACCAGCCGCGGGTGAGTCTATACACCGCTCCATCAGCGCGCGGCCGGGCTCACAGCCACAACCCGGCCATACTGCAGGCGGGGGACACGCCCACCCGGGGCCCGGCGGCCAATCAGAGGGCGCGCTCAGTCAGCAGGCTGGGGTTTAAATGTATGATGTAATAACGGTAAACACGGAGCGCGCGGGGGTCACGTGACTGATCTCCCCCCATCTGTTCACGTGTGGTTTGGTCCAGACACAGAGGGGTGTGTGTGTGTGTGTGTGTGTGTGTGTGTGTGTGTGTGTGTGTCATGGGCTGTACCACTGTGTAAAGAGAGGGGTGTGTGTGTGTGTGTGTGTGTGTGTGTGTGCGAGAGAGTGAGAAAATGTATACACACATACACACTTTCTCTCTCTCTCACACACACACACACACACACACACTGCTTATTATCTTACATGAGATCAAAATTTATTATATGAACCAGTGTTACACTCCAGACTCCCTCTCATTGTGTGTGTGTGTGTGTGTGTGTGTTCCTCAGGCTCTCCTCCCCCTGGCCAACGTCTCCATGATCGACTACACCCTGGAGTTCCTGACGTCCACAGGTGTACAGGAGACCTTCATCTTCTGCTGCTGGATGTCCAACAAGATTAAGGACCACCTGCTGTGAGTCACTGGGTTTATACACACACACACACACACACAGAGACACCGTCTGAAAGATCACTGGTGAGAGTTGTGGGACATGTGTGTGTGCAGGAGGTCGAAGTGGTGTCGTCCCAGCTCCCCGAACACGGTGCACATCATCACGTCGGAGCTGTACCGCTCTCTGGGGGACGTGCTGAGGGACGTGGACGCCAAGTCCCTTGTACGCTCAGACTTCATCCTGGTCTACGGAGACGTGGTGTCCAACATCGACCTGTCACACGCCCTGCAGCAGCACAAGTAAGTGTGAGTTTAGCAGTGTGATCGTTGTAGGACAGAAACTGGACCTGAGTCTTCTGGTTCTGGTGAGAATGTCCCTCTACCTTCTCTTGGATGGAACAAGGTTAAAAGAGTGACTCGGGTGGGAGGAGTCTCTTACGATGCTGTGAGCTCCATGAAGACATCCGCTGTGGTGAAGGGGTTCAGTAGCTGCTGGTTGTGTGCCAGTCATGTGCTGATGTTTGTAGGTCTTTCCTTTCTGACACCGTGGAGCTGCCGTACCAGACGGTGATGGAGTTGGTCTGGATGATCTCAGGTGCGACGGTAAAAGTATCTGAGGAGAGAGAAAGAGTTTAACTTTCTTCTCAGGGCGCGACGACACTGTTGTGCTTTTTCTCTAACTAGAAGTGAAGTGTTATTGTGCCAGGACAGAGTCTGAGAGACGTGGACACCCAGGAACTTGAGGCCGGGGACTTGTTTCACTTTAGTTCTGTTGATGTAAAAATCCGTGTCTTCTGATTTGATGCTTCCTGGAAATTCACCATGATCACGTTTGTGTTGAGGATGAGGTTGTTGGAGGAACACCGTACTGACAGGCTGAGGATCTCCTCCCTGTAGGCCGACTCGTTGTTGGTGATGATGTGGCCCACCACTGTGGTATCATCTGCATCATAATGATCATAAGGTTGGAGCTATGCAGAGGCACACCGTCATGGCTAAGCAGGGAGTAGTGCAGCGGACTCAGCACACATCCCTGAGGAACGCAAGTGTTCATGATGAGTGTACAGGACATGTGATTCAGGACATGTGATTACAAAACAGTCTGAGGTCTGTCACTTAGGAAGTCTGTAATCCAGCTGCAAGCGGAAGGGTTTATTTTTCTTTTAAAAATGAAGATACATGTACTCCTATGTACTCATTTTCTTTCCCTTTCTGTCCTTCTCTTCATGTCCTGTCTCCTCCCTCCCACCCTATCTATCTGTCTCTTGTCGCTGTCTCTCCATCCTTCCTCTCTCTCCACCCCCCACCTCTCCCTGTCTCTCACTCATGGTCTGCTGCTCCTTGTCCACCCCCCCCCCCAGACTGAGACGTAAGGAGGAGAAGAGCATCTCGGTGATGACGATGATTTTCAGAGAGTCGTCCCCCGGTAACCGGACACGCTGTGATGAGGATGATGTCATCGTTGCCATGGATACC
The DNA here is from genome assembly GCF_024256425.1 of Clarias gariepinus. Classification (NCBI taxonomy): domain Eukaryota; kingdom Metazoa; phylum Chordata; class Actinopteri; order Siluriformes; family Clariidae; genus Clarias; species Clarias gariepinus. The sequence continues at coordinate 677,741 of NC_071100.1, read as the reverse complement.
AAAAGCAACCGCGTGCTTCACTATCAGAAAACACAGGGACTGAACAAGCTCCACTTCCCCATGGTAACTCTAGGAAGAGTGTGTGTGTATATATATGTGTATATATATATATATATATATATATATATATATATATATATATATATATATAATGTGTGTGTGAGTGTGTACGTTTGTGTAAGAGACACAGAGCAGTAAACCTCCCGTGTCCACTACATTGTGGACAGGGTGTGTGGTTTGGGACACGCCCACAGCGTGGGTTAATGACGCGCTCATCTGTTACAGAACATTTTCCACAGCGGCAGTGACGAGTTTGAGATCCGCCATGATCTGCTAGACTGTCACATCAGCATCTGTTCCCCACAGGTGTGTGTTCAAACTGCGCATCACACACACACACACACACACACACCACTGTAACGGTCTCCTGCTGCTCCTCAGGTGGCCGAGCTCTTTACAGATAACTTCGACTATCAGACCAGGAACGACTTTGTGCGAGGGATTCTCGTCAACGAGGAGGTCGGCGCTCACACACACACTTCTCACACACCTCACACACACACACTCTGTTAGCGTGTATTAACAAGTGTTTCCTGTCAGATCCTGGGGAATCAGATCCACATGTTTGTGAGTAAGGACGGCTACGGCGCTCGCGTCTCCAACCTGCAGATGTACGACTCCGTGTCCTGCGATCTGATTGGCCGCTGGGCGTATCCCATCACCCCGGAGGCTAACTTCTCGGACGAGGAGGGGCGGCGCTGCACGCACTCGCGCCACAACGTCTACCGGGAAGTGGGCGTCGGCCTGGGGCACGGCAGCCTGATGGAGGAGAACGTCCTGATTGGACGAAACACGGTCATCGGCGCCAACTGCAGCCTGTCCAACACGGTCATCGGCGCCAACTGTCACATCGGTAACACTTCCTGTCCCTCTCTCGCTTCCTGTTCCTTTCTCATTTCAAATGTCTTTCTCACTACCTCTCACATTTCAAGTGTCTCTTGCGGTTCCTGTCCTTCTCTCAATTCAAGTGTCTCTCTCTCTCTTGCTTTCTGTCTCTTTCAGTTCCTGTGTCTTTCTCTTCCTGTTCCTCTTTTACTTTCTGATGGCGTGTGTGTGTCTCCCAGGGGACGGTGTGGTGTTGGACCGAGCGTTTATCTGGAACAATGTGTGTATCGGTGATGGTGTGACGGTTCGTCAGTCTGTGATCTGTGACGGGGTGAAGGTCAAACACGGAGTCACACTCCAACCTCAGTGTGTGCTCGCCTACAGCGTAAGAACACACACACACACATACACACACATACACACACACACACACACACACACACACACACACACACACATACATACACACACACACACATACACACACACACCACTAACACACACTCCCCTGGTTTGTGTAGGTGGTGGTGGGGCCCGGCGTGTCTCTCCCCGAGGGGACGGTCGTGTCTTTGCATCACCCAGACGAGGACGAAGAGGATGATGAAGACGAGTTCCTGAGTGAAGATAATGACATCACTGTACATAAAGACAAGAACAAACACAAAGGTACACACACACACACCCTTGTACAAACCCACCTGTTGATGTGTAGGTCATGTGGGGGCGGAGCTAAACAAAGTGCTGATCTCTGATTGGCCTGTTTGTGTTGTTCAGCGTATAACCCGGCCGAGGTGGGTTCTGAGGGGCGGGGCTACCTGTGGAAGAACAGCAGCACTGATGAGGAGGAGGAGCTAACACAGTGCATCTGGGGTAACACACACACACACACACACACACACATCCCTATATACCACATACACACACAATTGGAGAGCTCTGTGTGTGATGTTTTTGTAGTAACGCGTGTGTGTGTGTGTTGACGCAGGTCTGGTTCTGAAGTCCGATCCCGACAGCGAGACGGAGAGCGAGGCCAGTGAGGGGTCACATGACCCCGGGAGCCGCCTCGAATCGCCCGAGCTCGACGATGTTAAAGGTACTGACACACACGCTCGCGCTCGCACAATGGGTGTGTCCCAAATCACCGAGCAGCCCGCCCTGGTTACCATGGCGACATGTTTAATAGCAGTGGTTAGTTGATGAGATAAGTCAGTTCATCTTGTGTCGACGTTGTAATCTGAAAGAGATCAGTGACTGCAAAGTGTTGGTAGGGGAAAGTGTAGCCAGACAACACAGAATGGTGGTGTGTAAAATAACCCTGGTGGTGAGGAAGGTGAAGAGGACAAAGGCAGAGCAGAGGACAAAGTGGTGGAAGCTGAGAAAGGAAGAATGTTGTGAAGTCTTTAGGGAGGAGTTAAGACAGGCTATGGGTGGTCAGGAGGTGCTTTCAGTTGACTGGACAACTACAGCCAATGTGATCAGGGAGACAGGTAGGAGGGTACTTGGTGTATCATCAGGTAAGGGGAAAGTGGACAAGGAGACTTGGTGGTGGAATGAGGAAGTCCAGGAGTGTATACAGGAAAAGAGGCTAGCTAAGAAGAAGTGGGACACTGAGAGGACTGAAGAGAGTAGACAGGAGTACAGGGAGATGCAGAGTGAGGTGAAGGTAGAGGTGGCAAAGGCCAAACAAAGAGCATATAAGGACTTGTTTGCTGGGCTAGACAGTAAGGAGGGAAGGATGTGCAGCAGGTTAGAGTGATTAAAGATAGAGATGGAAATGTACTGACAGATGCCAGGAGGGTGATGGGAAGATGGAAGGAGTACTTTAAGGAGTTGATGAATGAGGAAAACGAAAGAGAACAAAGAGTAGAAGAGGTGACTGTTGTGGAACAGGAAGTAGCAAATATTGGTAGAAGTGAGGTGAGAAGGGCGTTGAAGAGGATGAAGAGTGGAAAGGCTGTTGGTCCTGATGACATACCTGTGGAGGTATGGAAGTGCTTAGGAGAGGTGGCAGTAGAGTTACTGACTAGTTTGTTTAACAAGATCTTGGAGAGTGAGAGGATTCCAGAGGAATGGAAGAAAAGTGTATTGGTGCCAATTTTTAAGAACAAGGGAGATGTGCGGAGCTGTGGCAATTATAGAGGTATAAAGCTAATGAGCCAGACAATGAAGCTGTGGGAAAGAGTAGTGGAAGCTAGGTTAAGGGCAGAGGTGAGCATTTGTGAGCAGCAATATGGTTTTATGCCTAGAAAGAGTACATCAGATGCAGTATTTGCTTTGAGGATGCTGGCGGAGAAGTACAGAGAAGGTAACAGGGAGTTGCATTGTGTCTTTTTGGATTTAGAGAAAGCGTATGACAGGGTGCCAAGAGAGGAGCTGTGGTATTGTATGAGAAGGTCTGGAGTGGCAGAGAAGTATGTTAGAGTGGTGCAGGACATGTATGAGAGCTGTAAGACAGTGGTGAGATGTGCTGTAGGTGTGACAGAAGAGTTTAAGGTGGAGGTGGGTCTGCATCAAGGATCGGCTCTAAGCCCCTTTTTGTTTGCTCTGGTGATGGACAGGATGACAGATGAGGTAAGACAGGAGTCCCCATGGACTATGATGTTTGCAGATGACATTGTGCTCTGTAGCGAGAGCAGGGAACAGGTGGAGGAAAATTTGGAGAGGTGGAGGTACGCTCTGGAAAGCAGAGGAATGAAGGTTAGCCGCAGCAAGACGGAATACATGTGTGTAAATGAGAGGGACCCAAGAGGAACGGTGAGGATACAGGGAGCAGAGGTAAAGAAGGTGCAGGATTTTAAGTACTTAGGGTCAACGGTCCAGAGCAAAGGAGGTGAAGAGGCGGGTACAGGCAGGTTGGAATGGGTGGAGAAAAGTGTCAGGTGTGTTGTGCGATAAAAGAGTATCAGCGAGAATGAAAGGAAAGGTGTACAGGACAGTGGTGAGACCAGCGATGCTCTATGGCTTAGAGACAGTGGCACTGAAGAAAAGACAGGAGGCAGAGTTGGAGGTAGCAGAGCTGAAGATGTTAGTTAGTTGTTAGTTAGTTGGTGTGAGAGAAGAGGATGCAGAGGATAGGGTTAGATGGAGGCAGATGATTCGCGGTGGCGACGCCTGAAAGGGAACAGCCGAAAGACAAAGAAGAAGAAGAAGAAGTTGATGAGATAAGTGGTTGTCATGGTAACCAAGCTGGGGTAGCTGAAACAGTGTACGAGCTCGTAGCCAGTCGAGTACGATCTGTCGGCATGGCAACCATACATGCCGTCACTTGCTAGCCACCTAGCTATCATAGAGAAGCAAAAGTATTGGCACATACTTTTTACCATGTTTAATTGTGTGTGTGTGTGTGTGTCAGTGTTTCAGAACGAGGTTCTCGGCACTCTGCAGCGCGGCCTGGAGGAGAACATCAGCTGTGACAACCTGGTCCTGGAGATCAACTCTCTGAAGTGAGTGTGGTGTAACACACCGCCGTCTTCTCACTCCTGATGTGTAAGAGGAGCGGCGGAGGTGCGAGGGCGGTGATATCAGCCGCAGGGGGTGTAATTACTTTTTATCATTCGCAGGTATGCGTATAACATCTCCCTGCAGGAGGTGATGCAGGTTCTCACCAGAGTGGTGCTGGAGTTTCCTCTCCAACAGCACGGAGGCGCCGTCAGTGCAGCGCAGTACTCCTCGCTCCTGCTGCCCGTGAGTGTCTCTGTCTGTGTCCCTCTGTTTCCCTCTGTGTCTCCGTCTGTGTGTCCCTCTGTGTCTCCGTCTGTGTCCCTCTGTGTCTCCGTCTGTGTCCATCTGTTTCTCTCGAAAAAGTTTGATATTGTAAAAGTTTTCATAAGCTGGAATCATCAAAATTAAAACAAAAAAATGTATTTTTTTGTTAGAAATGTCTCATTTTATGTCTAATGAATATACAGTATTATGGGAGTTTCACTTTTTTCACTATGTGTGTGTGTGTGTGTGTACAGTTGTTGAAGAAGTGGGCTCCGGTGTTTAAGAACTACGTGAAGCGAGCTCAGGATCACGCTCACTGTCTCTCCACACTGGAGGAGGTGTTCATGGAGCACGAGACACACTGGCCCGCCCTCGCCAAGGTGAAGCCCCCGCAAGCACAACAGTCATAGTAGCACGGGGCCACACCCACAATAATAAGTCACACCAGCGCAGGGCCACACCCACAATAATAAGTCACACCCACCACAAAACTAAACCCCACTCATGACTGAGTTAGAACCACAATATGAAGCCACGCCCGCCACACTAATCCCCACCCACAACACAGACCCACACCTACATATTGTCACACCCACCACACTTAGCCACGCCCAGTCAACCCAAAACATGGAGCCCCACCCCCAAGCAATACTGCACACCCCACCCTGAATCTCACCTGTTATACATAGCCCCACCCTCTAACCCTGTGTGTGTGTGTTTGTGTGTGTAGGTGTTGATGAGTGTGTACCAGTTGGAGATTCTGGATGAGGACTCCATCATGCTCTGGTTCTCTCAGAGCGGTCAGACGGAGCGCTGCAGAACCCTGCGCAAGAACCCGGGGGTGAGACAGGGGGCGGGGACGAAGGGGGGGCGGGGTTTATGGGGTGTTTACACTGACACACAGTCTGGAACACTGACTCATCATCAATAATAACAACAATAATAATAATAATAATAACCACCTTGTGTGTGCAGCTGCTGAAGTTCATCCAGTGGTTGCAGGAGGCCGAGGAGTCGTCAGAGGGAGATGACTGAACATGACATCACTGTGTGTGTGTGTGTGTGTGTGTGTGTGTGTGTGTGTGTGAAGCAGAATGATCTGAATAAATGGCTACGCCTAATGAGGGACTCGTGATGTTAAAGCACTTAGTGTTTGTTTCACATTTAATACCGCTCTTGTAAACCTGCTCTGTCCGTGTGAGTGACTGTAACCATGGAGACGACCTGTGACCCTGTGACCCCCATGTTAGCCCAGACTCTGTGTGTGATGTATAATATTCCTATGTTATGACTGGCAGCTGTGACACCTGTTTAAAGGCTGAAACACAAGTGTGTGTGTGTGTGTGTGTTTATTGATGTGTGAGACGGTGGTGTGGAACTCGGAGGAGACGTCCTGGGGAATTCTGGGAAAGAAATGAAACTATAAGGAATATTAATATGTCTCAGAACATCAGGGGATTTACCTTTAAAGTCTTCAAGCGCATCCGACCTTTTGAGAAAGTGTGCTTAGTCACATGACTCATTAGAATATCTTAGTCATGTGACTCAAATCCGAGTAAAGTTCACCCCGGACAGAAGAGTGGGATGTTTTTATATAACTATATAATTTTCAGTAATGTTTCCAGTTTTGTGCCGTGTCCCTCGTCATGCACAGTTCAAAGCAAACCTTTACTCTTTAAGTGTGTGTATCGTGTTCATTACACACCTTCACAGTCCCAAAACTCCTTTGATGTGTATAGTTTGATATAAATGCCTCTATAAAGTTTTATTTTAACTGAGATGTTGTGTGATAGGCCGAGCGCACCTTTAGGGATTTCCCCATGTTGATTTCTCGGGCCGATCGAGGACCCGTGTGTCCTGTGATATTCTCAGTAATGTGTACAGAGATGTTAGAAATAAAAGCTTTATGCTTGGGATGAACTGTTAGGAGTCATTAGGAGATCTCCTGAGTAGAACCAGGGAGAGGAGAAGGCAATGTTAAGAGTCTAGAATGTGGGCTCAGTGATCAGGGAAGGAAGTGTTTAATGGTGTGTTTGAGGAAGACGACTGGAAAGCTGAGGAGAGAGAGAGAGGTGTGTAGGTGGCGCTGAGGTAGTTTACAGGATAAGCGATCCTGAGAGGGAACGATAATGTAACCTACTAATTAATAATAATAATAAGAAGAAGGGTGTAAAGTCTTGAGAATTGAGGTCCAGTTCCTCTTGTAGTGATGCTGAGTATGAAGCGTCCTGTAATTAATATCACCATCAGCTTGTTTGTAGGATCTAAAATAATATTCACCATCATGGGAACGCATTCGATTCTGGAGTTTATCCAAGCAGACTTAAACTCAGCGATCAAATCAATAATAATAAAGTTGTCGTTGGACTTTTGGCCGCTCCTGTCTACAGAAGGTCATCCAACCATTGGGAAACCAACTCGGCACAGGTTTTATGCAACATGCCCTTCCTGACGCGACCTTCCCATTTTACCTGGGCCTGAGACCGGCACCACATGTGGCTGGGGTTTGGGCATTGAACCCAGGCCTTCTGCATGAGAGGAAGAGAAACCAATGCCCGAGATATCTTAAGTATGTTTACTAAATATAGCTTAGTGTTCAAGGCTGGTCAGGAGGTCCTGGGTTCAAACCCCGGCACTACTAAGTTAACACTGTCGGCCCTCAACTGCGCAGATGTATAATGAGATAAAAATGTACGATGAGCCCATCGTAAAGCTGATTTTTAAACTTCAAATGTTCAGAGTGCAGCCAGCAGATGGCGCTGGTGCTTCAGAACAACACCACACATCTCCATATGAAAACCAGAAGAAGCAGCAGCCCCTATCTCTCTCCCTCTCTCTGTGTGTCTCTGCGGTGTTTGTACAGCAGGTTCAGTTCTACAGACACAAGGTGAGCTTTTATTACATCATCACATAATAATAATAATAATAATAAGGGTGCGTGGTGCTCCACCTGTAGGTGAGAAGGGGACTGGGCGTGGACAGTCAGTGTGGTGATTATCATCAATCTGCAGTGTTTAATCCATTCATGTCTTCTTTCAGATGATTAGTATTGTCTCCATCAGCCTGGAGGTTTATTACTACCTCAGCCTTCTCCAGGACATTTCTACAGGAAGTGTGGGGTTCCTCACAAACTCACATCACAATAATAATAATAATAATAATAATAATGAGTATAAATATTCCAGAGTGTAAAATCATTGACTCTATGGTAAGATTCATGTTCGGGTTACAGCGCCGTCTACTGAACGAGCAAGAGACCCACGCTGTAGTCAGTCGATACGATAACGTGTTTAAGGTGGCACGCACCTCTAGGGTCGAGGGTTCCATTCCCACCTTGGTGTCTCTGTGTGCATGGAGTTTGCATGTTCTCCCCGTGTTTAGTGGGTTTCCTTCCACAGTCCAAATCATGCAGATTAGGATAATTGACCTAGATATGTATTGGCACTCTGTTCAGGGAGTACACCGCCTTGTGCCCTAAGTCTACTGAGATAGGCTCCGCCCTCGCGACCCTATATACAGGATAAAGCTGTATAGATAATTAGAGTGTTTAATAAAAGTATCTCTGGTAGTTACTCAGTGTGTTATGGCTTCGAGTCACTAATCGGAATGTTGGCAGTTCAAGCCCCAGATCTGCCAGGTTGCCTCTGTTGGGCCCTTGAGTGAGGTCCTCCTTAACCCCGTCTGCTCCAGGGGCACCATATAATGGCTAACCCTGTGCTCTGACCTCAGTTTCCTAACAACAAAAAGCTGGGATATGTGAAGAATAAAGAATTTAATTGTTCAGTAATGAACTGTCTACTTCACACACATCTAGTAATGACTGAAAGGAACATTTGAGGAGCTCCTTGACCCTTTAGACATGCGCTTTTTGGGTCAGGAGGCAGGACAAGGATCATCAATCTCTCTGAGGATCGTTTATCAGTTTAACACAAGACTGCAGGAGAGGATGGCTTCAGGTGAAAGTGTTGAAGGCAGACAATTATGGGGTCATGTGATTAAAACACTGCTCCAATGTGGCATGGAGACCTGAGGTAGTACGTTTAGACCTTCAAAAGGTTTTTAAAGAGGGGGATTAGAGTGCATGATAAAGTCTGAGACAGGTGTTAAAGCTAAGACTGGAGACAAAAAACAATGTGAGTTCCATCAACGCAGTAAAGCAGTGGACCAGCATGTTACTCCTGCAGTAGAAACGAGATGATGAATTTGGGGCAATCTTTATACAGTGCTGGAGCACAGGTATGTCCATAATGCTGTTGGTGTTAGTGGAGCAGAATATGAGGTTTAAAACTTCCAACTGGAAGCCAGCGATTAGACCAGAAACAACCTGAAGATTGTGCAATGAAAAAGTGTTGAGAAAAAATCCAGTAGGATTCTCACTGCTGTGGTGCTTTTCCTACAAGAACAGTATTGTGTCGGGTGTGTTTGTAAAACCCATCAAGCTCCATGATGAAACTGTCTCCCATGAAGACCTTCCCAGGAAAACAAGACCAAAACTGACCTCTGACCAGGTGGTCCGCTGTGGTGACCCCTCAATGGGAGCAGATGTAAGATTAACAAAGAAACCAAAGATCGTAAAGCGTTACAGTCTGTGATCTTTGGTTTGACCACACCCCTGTCCATACCCCTTTTACTTGGGCAACTCTATTGATCTGCTCTGAGTTGTAACCGGCTCCTAATCATCAGTTATAAAACAAGATTTAACAGATTAACAAGATTCAAATGATCCAAGCAGTCGTGATGCTACAGCAGTGCTTCAAGCGAGTTCAGGAGAGAAGTGAGGTGACCACAGCACATCTAGTGTCCCTTTTCAGTGAACTAAATGCGCAAGAGTAGTCTTACATGTAAAGATGGTTTTTCCCTCTGTTGGAAAAAATCATGTTAAAAATAACGAGTGATAAATGTACATTATTCTCTTCTTTCCAGGAATCACTACACCACTGGTTATCAGCTGTACAATCCCAGAGTGGCTGTTGGAAATGATCTGGTTGTTGCATTCTCTTCAATAGTTTCATTTGTCTCCTGATTTTCTCCATTTGTCTTCTGCTTTAGATAATGATCTAAAAAAAGCCCTTTCACATCCTGATGTCTGGAACAAGCTCAGATCCTTCGCAAAAGCCCTCGGATCCCATCCGCACAAACCCCATCCATGGTCCTAAAATAATCGCTGACAAAGGAGAGAAGTCGTACCTGTGCCCGGAGTGCGGGAAGAGTTTTACTCAGCGGAGTACTCTTCACCGCCACAAGCGCATTCACACGGGAGAGAAGACCCACCACTGCCTACTGTGTGGGAAGAGTTTTAACCAGCAGAGCACGTTTCAGCGACACAAGCGTGTTCACACCGGAGAGAAGCCGTACCGCTGCCTGCTGTGTGGGATCAGTTTCACCATACAGAGCAACCTCCGGCGGCACCAGCGCATCCACACGGGAGAAAAGCCGTATCACTGCTCGCTCTGCGGGAAGCGTTTTACCAACCACAGCACCCTGCAGCATCACCAGCGCATCCACACCGGGGAGAAGCCGTATCGCTGCCCTCACTGCGGCAGGGGCTTCACCGAGCACGGCACTCTGCAACGACACCAGCGCGTCCACACCGGAGAGAAACCGTACCACTGCTTAGACTGTGGAAAGAGCTTCAAACAGCAAACCGCTCTGCAGCAGCACAAACGCATCCACACCGGGGAGAAGCCATATCACTGCACGCAGTGCGGGAAGAACTTCATCCAGCAAGGCCATCTCCAGCAACACCAGCGCACCCACAGAGCGGAGGGGCCGTACCATTCTGCAGAGTGGGAGGAGTTTTACTCCAACGAGTCGGTTCCGTCGTCAGTGCAGTCCGTGATAGTTTGATGTGTTTAAATCAAATTCAAATTTTATTTGTCACATACACAGTCATACACAGTACGATATGCAGTGAAATGCTTGTTTAGATTTAAGTGTTTAAGGAATACTTAATATCTTGAATGAACAGAATGGCACTTGTGATATTTTCATTTATCTGTTTCTTTCATTAATGTGCTGTACAAACTCATACTCACAATTATATCACTAGTTCACCTTTAACGGTCTTTCACTAACCTTGTGCAACATCACTACATTTAAATGATCCCCCATCACACTCGTTCAGGATCTTCACCAAGTTCTTACCGCAATTCTACCCCAGCAATGCCGTAGCATCACGACTGCTTGGATCGTTTGAATCTTGTTATTCTGATTAAATAAGTGATGATTAGGAGCCGGCTACAACTTAGAGCAGATCAACACAGCGACACTTGCCCAAGTAAAAGTGGTCTAGAGGCGCATGTGGTCAAACCAAAGATCACAGACTGTAACGCTTTACAATCTTTGGTTTGTTTGTTGTTCTTTCAGTGGTCATTTTGGGTCTATTTCCTTTGCTTGATGCAGGACAATAATGTCTGAAACACAGGAACATCCTTTCCACAAACAGGGACAGGTCTTCTATCGTGACTGTGTAAGAATTGAGAAGCTCCTCACTGCATGAAGCTGAAACACATTATTCTCTGCAGTAACTTTACAATCGCTAGTGACTTTAAATGGACTTTATTCTTCATTTTGTCCAGTTGTCCAGTTCTACAGCAGATACCTGATCTCGAACGACATAAGTGGACAAGTTCAAATGCTAATCATTCTGTGAGCTCCACACTGACGGTGACACACGTGGAAACGTATCATGATGTCTCTGGAGGGCCGTGCTCCTCTCGTGTCTTCGCTGTGGCTGATGAAATAGATCTCTTAACGTTATGAACTGTCTAATAAGGAATAAACGCTGAAGCAGGTAACCGTTGCAGACAGTCCAGATAAAGACCTGAAGCCTGTTAGTGTGCACTTCAGTAGGGAAGGATTGGGACTGGACCAGTGAGAAGACAAGTTTTAAGCACCTAGACGTAGGCTGGGTATGAAGCAGGAAAAAGTGAAAAGGTTCAAGTCTGTGGATCAGAAATATTTGCACTTTTACACTGAATTAGAGTGAAATTCCATAACTGTTTCGTGTCCTGTTTGCTGAAAACTATGGATATATATATTTTTATTTACCCGAGTATGAAGAAGAACTTGAAGGCTCTGTTAATTATTGTATAAATAATAATGTAAATAGTTTATTTAAATATGTATTTATCCGAACTCATTCTGTCCCTGTAAGATTGTTGTGTATACTTACACTAATACACACAGTGGGTTTAGTAACTGTAAAGGTACGATGTAGAAATATAAGGGGTGGAGTTTTGTTTGAAACTGTGCATGACTTGTGTAAGTGCTGATGATTCATTTATGCAAAGTTTGTGTCCTGTGTAAACTCGACTCCGATTAAAAACGTGTTCTGTGTCACATTTTTACATCTCTTCTTAAATCTTTTACTAAATCTCTTATAAATATTTAATGAAAAAATTAAAAGGTATAAATACAATAATATAAATAAATACAAGAAGAATAGACGAAGTCGTTATTGCATTAACAAAATACTCCTGAATAAACAGAATAAAAAAAAGATATGACCTCCATTTTTGCTTATATCACTTCATTTATCAACTGTTTAATTATCATTTTTTATTCTGTCCATTTCTATGAAACAGATTCGGTTCAATTAAACAATTTTGTGTGTTAAAATCTCTGTTATTTAAACACTCAAATTTCTAATTTAAACACATTTATTTGTAGGGATTTGTTATGCTATGCTAATTGTTTTAGTAGTGTTCAAAGGAGGTGAAGAGGCGGGTACAGGCAGGTTGGAATGGGTGGAGAAAAGTGTCAGGTGTGTTGTGCGATAAAGGAGTATCAGCGAGAATGAAAGGAAAGGTGTACAGGACAGTGGTGAGACCAGCGATGCTCTACGGCTTAGAGACAGTGGCGCTGAAGAAAAGACAGGAGGCAGAGTTGGAGGTAGCAGAGCTGAAGATGTTGAGGTTCTCTTTGGGAGTGACAAGGATGGATAGGATCAAGAATGAGTTTATCAGAGGGACAACCCACGTTAGATGTTTTGGAGATAAAGTCAGAGAGGCCAGATTGAGGTGGTTTGGACATGTTCAGAGGAGAGATGGTGAATATATCGGTAGAAGGATGCTGAGGTTGGAACTGCCAGGCAGGAGGTCTAGAGGAAGACCAAAGAGGAGATTTATAGATGCAGTGAGAGAGGACATGAAGTTAGTTGGTGTGAGAGAAGAGGATGCAGAGGATAGGGTTAGATGGAGGCAGATGATTCTTTGTGGCGAACCCTGAAAGGGAACAGCCGAAAGACAAAGAAGAAGAAGAAAATGCTAATTGTTTTAGCGTAATCATTGTTTTAATTAGTCCGCCTTTAAATGAGTATACATTTATTATGATTTTTTGCTTTTGAGATAAAATACAGTGCTGTGAAAAAGGATCTTCTTGATTTCTTGATTTTTTTTATTATTCCAAATGTTAATTATACACAAAGATAACCAGAGTATACCAAAAATATGTGACCCGAGTACATCTTTCTAAGAGACTGGACCCGAACCCCCACATCCATCCATCCAGCAGGTGGCAGTACTCCAGCCGTGCAGTGCAGCAGAGCACCAGGGAGTGACAGGAGAAGGAGAAAGCGAGCTGCAGTGTTTGTACAGCTGTGTGTTCTCCATGAAAACACTTCACACACACACATGGTGAGTTACAGTGCGGTTTCTTCTGTAGAAGGTGTAAGGAGCCCTGTGTGGTGTACATGAGGTCAGGATGTTGTTCAGGACACACACTCGGACAGGGAACGTGTGTGTGAGAGGTGACACGACCGTCATCGTATGATCAATGAGGTGTTTCTGCACTCTACTGTACCAGTCCTCATAAATCATACTCAGTGCTGTGTTTAATAAACCAGTCTGATTTAATGCCCGGTGAGATTCAGGAATAATTATTAGAGGTTGCGGTCATGTACAGATTTCATGTAAACAATGTTATAGATTTCATGCTGAATTTTGCAGTATGTTATTAAATATACTTCCTTATTTTACATTTATATTTAATTTCTTTCCCATAAAGTCATAAAGTTAAATGAAGTCGTGCCGTCTGACCGGGACATGAATCTCCACAGACGTCCTGATGTGATATCATGGCCATACCCGGGAGCCCGTACGCTTTGTTTTGTCATTCTGTAAGTATCTCCATCTTATAAATATCCTGACTACTGAAGTTACATTTTAGATTACAATTCCAAACAAACTTACGGTCCAGTCCGGGTTCAATTCCCACCACTAGGTCTGTGTGCATGGAGTTTGCTTGTTCTCATGGTGCTTGGTGGGTTTCCTCTAGGTGCCCCAGTTTACTCCCAAAGACCTGCAGATGGGGCTAATTGGTGTTCCCATATGGCCCGTAGTGTGTGTGTGTGTGTCTGTGTGTCTGTGTGTGTGTGTCAACTGGACGTCCCACAACAATCATAAAATTATTGGAATAAATAAATACAGTGGTCACCACGGTCCCTAGTTGGACTACAGATGTTCCTAGATGGATGGACTATACGTGACGCTGTGCCGCCTGCCCATGTGTGTATAATATAGAGCAGAAGGATCGAGGAGCTGCTGTAGGACCTGCTGATGTAAACACCTCGGATGCAGATACATCCCAAATTCTAATTTTATTTCTCACGTACACAACCACACACAGTGAAACACTTATACTACTGTTTGTAACCTAAAACAGAAAGCTGGAATAGAACTGAAAGAAAGATGAAAGGATTTCACTGCAATAGGAGAAATTTGGGTAAATGTATAAATCTACAAATTTCGATTTACAAAGTTATAATATAAATATAATGAAAATAGAAAAATATTAAATGAATGAATATTAGGATGTGCAGTAATAGTAAGATGTGGCGTGCTCAGCAGTGCGAGTGAGACATGAGGTATGGACTACAGTATAGATCCATTTAGATCAGTCTGGTGAGACATGAATCACTACACAAAAGAATCGCGATACGTAGCTGAATCTATTTTATTCCCCCATCTTTACTGTCTGCAGCTTTATGGTCAACCTGAAATAAAGTGTGATGTTAGAAAGTGTTAGAATGTCTTAAAAACAAGAAATCCTTGACTTGAAAAATAGAAAGCATGACCAGTGACATCAAAGTGTTGCTTCTTCTATAAGATCTTATTCCTCATTCACACTTCAGATTCACAGCATTCCTGACCTTCTTAACAAGTAATTAGGCAAAAAATAAACAAGCAAACAAAAACAAAACTAAAGTTGCTGTGTGTTTGATTTCATACTTTGATATTTTTTCCATTTTTTCACTTTCTGCCGGCTGCTCCGGTCACAGCGGACCAACTGATCCACACACTGGTTTTACTGCCCATCCTGGTACAACCCTCCCGTTCTTCTAACCAGGCTTAGGACTGGCTCTGCATGCAATGTCATTATGGGGTGTGGCAACCACCAGCGGTGGGGCTTCAACCCAGATCCTCATATCCCTAAACCAACAAGCTTGAGCCTTAGCTGCCTGAGCCTCCACTGCCTCACTGGTGGCCCAATGACTCTCATGTCCATACATTTTAAATCTGAAGAGAATTCTGAGAATCCACTAATTCTCCTCTGGATTAGTTGCAGTGGTCAGATGGCACATTTGTAGTTGACCCGGTCTTATGTCCTTTATTCTAATTAGTAATAAACTTTGCATTTTAAATAGTTTCTCTTTTTTCTTTGGGTCAAATTTTCCAGTCCAGATATGAGCTGCACTCTGCTACAAGCAGACGTTTGGAAGAAGCTCTAGCAGTGAGCGAAAGACTCCTGGTACCATCTTAACAAACACCGCTCACAGACAAATGCCGAACCTAATTCACCCGTTAGTGGACTGTGTGTCACGAGCAGATCCTCTGGGAAAACACAGCTGCATCCGTACAGGTGAGAAACAGTACCGATGCTCGCTGTGTGGAAAGAGTTTTACTCAGCAGAGTACTCTCCTAACACACCAACGCATCCACACAGGAGAGAAACCCTATCCGTGTTCAGAGTGCGGGAAACGTTTCAATCAGCGGAATTCCCTCCAGAAACACCAGCGCATCCACACAGGCAAGAAACCGTACCCCTGCTCGGTGTGTGGAAGGAGTTTTACCCAGCAGTGCACCCTTCAGCGACACCAGCGCATTCACACCGGAGAGAAACCGTATCGCTGTTCAGAGTGCGGGAAGAGCTTTACCGACAGAGATGATCTCCAGCGACACCAGCGCACCCACACCGGAGACAAACCCTACATCTGCTCGCAGTGCGGGAAGAGCTTCACGCAACAAAGTCATCTCCGGCAACACCAGCGCACTCACACCGGAGAGAAGCCGTATCAGTGCTCGGAGTGTGGGAAGAGTTTCGCCGAGAAGGGCCACCTTGAGCGACACCGCCGCATTCACACCGGGGAAAAGCCGTATCCTTGTTTCCAGTGTGGGAGGAGTTTTATTTCGCAGAGTATTCTCCAGCAACACCAGCGCATTCACACAGGAGAGAAGCCGTACCACTGCTCACAGTGCGGGAAGAGTTTCACTCAGCAAAGTACTCTACAACAACACCAACGCATTCACACCGGAGACAAACCATATCACTGTTGTGAGTGCGGGAAGAGCTTCAACCGCAAAAGTCAGCTCCAGCACCATCGGTGTGTTTAGTGACATCGGAGGGGAGAAACGTTGCTTATATTATTTATTTAAAAGCAGAAAAATACAGCTGTTTGATAATTACACAAACATCAAGAATACCTGTTTGACATTTGAGCATTTAGGCTTGTGATTTGTGTTGGGGATAAGAGGATTGATTCGTTTTAGGTTGCAGTTGGCCAGCTCAGTGATAGCTCAGTGATTAAGGTACTGGATTATAGCTCAGAAGGTCCCTGGTGTAAACCCCACTGTTGGGGGGCCCTTAACCTTTACCTGCTCAAATGGGATCGAATGTAAGTTACTCTGAATAAGGGTGTCTGCTAAATGCCATAAATATAAACTGGACTAATAATGTTCCTAGTAATTGGATCTTAATTATTATATTTCACCAATCTGATCCAAGACATGTGAGTCAGATCTCGCTGAGGTTTGAATGGAAAAAGAGGCATCAATGCTACATGTACTTGTTTGATTTTTAATGTGGTGTGAACCAAAGAATATTAGTGGTTTGAGATGACATCACTGCATAACAATAAGCCTTGAACCTATAGACAGTGGCGCAAAAACGTATTTATTTAGCCACCAATTGTGCAAGTTTTCCCACTTAAAAAGATGAGAAAGGCCTGTAATGTTCATCATAGGTATACCTCAACTATGAGAGACATGATAAGAAAAAAAATCCAGAAAATCACATTGTAGGATTTTTTACTGAATTAATTTGCAACTGTTGATCAGCGCCATACTGTACTGCAATGCAACAATCATTTACTTTGCTGCTGATTTTGGTAGAAACTCTAACTGAAAATATTAAAGACAGAATGTGTAACGTGTGGTGGTTACAGAAACTGTTGAAACTGACGTTATGCTACACTGCTATCACCTGCTATCACCTGCCAGTTCTCTAATTGAACACAGTTTGGCAAATCATTGCTTAAGTCTTTATATTTAAAGTTTGTGTTTATTGAATAAACTGACTTTCCTACATAAACCCTTCCTGTGTGTTCGAGCATTACTTACAGTAGCTCTAATATCTGCATACAGGATGAACTTTTTCCACTGTAGGTTTAACTGTGTGAAGGTTCGGAGTTGTTAAGAGAGAGTTAAAGGTAAGATCAGTTTCTCTAATAAATCATTTCTGAACTGTTCTTCTGGCCCTCAGGGTAAAGGGCAAAGTCATGTCTTTAGCTAAATGTTTATTTATTCCTGATAGAACCAGCGCAAAGTAACACAACACTCAATGTCCAGATCCATCCAGGTTCTTAATCCACGTTTTGACAGTTGAACAGCGTCTGGTTGCTGGAGGACGTCCTGTAGTGGTGAAGCCGCTTCCCCCAGTTATCAGGGAATATACTGTAACTCAATTACATTTCCTTATGCTTTCACTGGCAGATGACAATTAGTGTAAATTACAGCCAGTGATTGATTCGATGGTGTCCAACATGACACCTGTAAAAAAAGCTATCAAGAACTGATATGCATTGTTCTATGGAGAGCCATTTTCTTCCTTTATTTCAGCGACAAACTACTGACTTCAGATCAGCCTAAACCCTCTTAAAAGTCCTCCTCCCTTTTTCTTCTTTGTCTTTTGGCTGTTCCCTTTCAGGGGTCGCCACAGCGAATTATCTGCCTCCATCTAACCCTATCCTCTGCATCCTCTTCTTTCACACCAACTAACTTCATGTCCTCTCTCACTGCATCCATAAACATCTTCTTTGGTCTTCCTCTAGACCTCCTGCCTGGCAGTTCCAACCTCAACATCCTTCTACCGATATATTCACCATCTCTCCTCTGAACATGTCCAAACCACCTCAATCTGGCCTCTCTGACTTTATCTCCAAAACATCTAACGTGGGTTTTCCCTCTGATGGACTCATTCTTGATCCTATCCATCCTTGTCACTCCCAAGGAGAACCTCAACAGCTCTGCTACCTCCAACTCTGCCTCCTGTCTTTTCTTCAGCGCCACTGTCTCTAAGCCGTAGAGCATTGCTGGTTTCACCACTGTCCTGTACACCTTTCCTTTCATTCTCGCTGATAAAAAAGTCCTCCTCTCTACTCCTAACAATTTTTACCTTATTAAAAAAGGCTGTTTTTAGGGCTATTATGTTTTGTGAATCATTTTTTATCTTTACTAAGATTCAGTCCTAAATTTAAGGGGAGATTCTAAGAAAATGTCATAATGGTAAGAATTTTCTTAGAATTTCTCAGGAGCAACTTTTAGGCTTAAAGGGCTTTGTGAATAGCTTGGTTAAACCATCTCAGGTTTAAGACCTTGTTAATAGCCTGCACTACTAGCCCTGAATAATCTATCTATAATGGGCGTTTATTGTTTTAAAAATAACCATGAACACTGCCACCTAGTGGAGCATTGTGTACTCAACACTCATGAAGCAACAGATTCAAGTGCACACTTTCTCCTTGACTGTGGCAAAACCTACAGTGTGTGTTAACGTCAGTCATTTTAGGGCAAAGCTAAATGCTATAATTAACAGTAATTAATGAATTAATTAATTAGACTGATAAGTTAAACTTAGTCTAAAGTCTAATCATTTTATTAACACAATCTATGACCCAGGTTTTGTCTGATGTTTTCCTTCGGTAAAGAAGTCAGAAATCAAGTCTCCTTTTTACTTTATTAAAGTATTTTTAATAATACTTAAAAATAAGTAATTATTGTAAATTAATTGTAAAAATGTAGCACTAATTAATAAAAAATATAGTAAAGTTTTATTTATGAAATCAACATTAAAGTCAAGACACTGAAAGTACAGACAGCACAGAGAACAGGTATATTACAGATAAAAACATTTAAAAAAATTAACCATTAAAAACAGTATTTTATTTTTATTTAACAAACTCAAGGTTTCTACACTTCTTGTAAAACCGTAAAATATACAGTTGTATGCAAAAGTTTGAGCACCCCTGCTTAAATTAAATACATTGTTGATTTTGGGAAAAAGAAGAAAAGAAATAAAATCATCTTTAACAAACTATTAAAAACATTTTTTTCTGCAAATACTAATGGACAGTTACTTTATATGTTATAAAATTAAGAATCCTGTGAATGAATACTACTAATTCAGAATTTATTAACAGCCCCAATGGTAATAAAATCAGCTTCCAATTGTTTTTAATAGCCAGTGGATGTACCCGCCCTCTCCCCAAACGGACAGGTCTTGGTGATCTGTCCCTTACACACAGCAGGTTCATTTTTAAGGATGCTCAGGTCAGGGTGATGAAGTGACGGCCGGTCCACAAGCTTCAGACTGCATTTCCTGAAGCACTTCTGCTATGTCTGCTGGTGGACTTTGGGGAAACTTTCTGACCGACTGGGTTACATTTACTTCCAAAATTAGATGATATTTACTGGAATCCATTCCCTCTGTGCAGTGTGTGTGTCATTGGCTGCAACATTAAACCCAAAGCAGAACAGATCCACCTCCATGCTCCACCAACAGTATGAATGAAATGTATGATAATGTTTCCCTCAAACCCTTTTTTAATTTTATTTATATAAATAATGTTGTGATGCTCAGATACACCGCCTGGCCAAAAAACAGTCACACATTGGAAGATTTCATTCAGTCATCTTAACCCTTGATTACACACACACTCACACACACACATTTTGCTGTCTAGTTTGTGTGTGAAAATGATTCCTCACATTCTGAGTCCTGGGCCTGTATTCACAAAGCTTCGTAGAATTCTCTTATCTTAGCTTAAAAAGTCCTAGCTGGGAGTCCTAGACTAAAAGTGATTTAGGAAACTTCTCAGAGCAACCCTGAGTATGGAAAGTAGAAAAACCTTTACCTCAGTGAGGGGGTGTGGTTGACCCCGTTCCCAGGGATGATACAGCAATTCAAGAAATGTGGTTGTTTAATACAAATAACCTCTGACCTCTGTAAAGGCCTTGAAATGCGCTCTTTGTGAAAACAGAATATATGAGAATAGACAGTGAAATAATCATGTTTGTATATAAAGAAAATGTATATCTTGATATAAATATCTTAAAGTTAATTAAACAGCCAAATGTTGAAAATGTGTCTACTTTTGAAGCCACCAATTTCCATTAAGTAGTTACAATATTTAGGTTCTTACATTTATTTACCAAACTGATTTTATTTCTTGTAATCCATTTTAGATAGGCTAACCTTTTTCTAATTTGCATAATTGCAGGATGGTTTATTTAAGTTGCACTTTTGGATGTTATGTAGTCAACAATCCAAGAGAGATGGAAGGGAGTACAAGAACAAGAGAACCAAATTGGACAGAAGACCAGTGTTTACTTTTAGCTTTACGTTCAGTGTTTGGAGAATATTTCTTCTTTCCACCATTTTGTCCTCTGCTACAAAAACTCTTAAGCCTCCTAAAAGTCCTCCTCTCTACTCTTAACCATTTTTATCTTAGGAGCTGTTTTTAGGGCTAAGATGTTTCGTGAATCATTGTTATCTTTACTTAGATTTAATCCTAAATTTAAGGGGAAATCCTAAGAAAATGTCATAATTCTAAGAATGTTCTTAGAATTTTGTCACTAGGACCAACTTTTAGGCTTAAAAAGCTTTGTGAATACGGGCCCTGGAATATGACGTGTACCATCAGGGAAGAAACCCTCCATAGATGTGATAACCTGGTGATTCAGTACATTCAGGTGGTCAGCTGACTTCATTGAGTCTAGACCTGAGTAACTGATCAACCACAGATCATAACACTGTCTCCAGAGGCTTGTACAGTACACATTATACTTATGGACACACAGATGTTTAGTTCCAATCCTGTGAGTTTTCATTACACTGTGTGTGTGTGTGTGTGTGTGTGTGTGTGTGGAAATGCTCTTACTTTCACTATTAAACACAGCTCTGGTTTCTAATGTTGATGTTTTAGCACTAAGCGTTTAAATGATCTCCACTCATCAAATGTCACTGATTGTGTTTCTACACAGAGTTGACGGTTCAGCTTCAGGTTCCTTACAGGAAGTGAATGTGTTAAAGGCCTCTTAACCCAATTTTAAACCTCCTTAGTTGTTGTCTTTACACCTGTTCCAGCCCAGCAATTTGTCCTTTCTGAGATGGCGGCCGCAGGCCGTGCGTATTAACCATCAGGATGGTCTGAGATCATGAACAACATCCTCTGGTTACCTTCACTGTGATTATATTACAGGCCAGTAATTTATGCAACCCTGTGTTGTAGTAAAAATAAACCAATAAGTATGTGTAGTCTCTTGTAGATGTTTGATCTTTTATGTAGCACCATGGTCCTGGGGGATGGGCGGTTTGGTTTCACGTGTACTGTATGTGGTTGAAATGACAGAGAGAGACAGTTAACAACAAATCTTTAGACAACACCTACAAGCGGTACAGCTTGCCCGGGTTATGTCCGCTCTGTGTAGTCAAACCTACCCTTTTTTCCCACATATCCGGGCCACCTCGCTGCTGGTTGATCATTAGCATTAGCATTGTGGAACACAACATGTTTTTGAATCCAAACGTTTGATGCTGTAAGTGTGTGCATTCGAGGCTGTGAGACCACAATAAAGGCAAAACAAAACTGTGAACGATGTGACTTGACAGTTACGCTACAAACCCCCTGCCTTCAGAGAAGCTACGGGTTGTCAGGGTTCACCGGAAGGTTCCCATGTAGATCGTCTCCGCCGCCGGACTTGTCCCCTGTGTGAAGCCGCTGGTGGAGTTGGAGCGTATTCTTGCGATTGAAGCTCTTCCCACACAGTAAACAGTGATACGGTTTCTCTCCGGTGTGAATGTGCCGGTGTCGGTGGAGGGTACTTTGTTGAGCGAACGTCTGTCCACACACCGAACACTGAAACGGCCTCTCTCCGGTGTGAATGCGGTGGTGTTGCTGTAGCGTATTCATCCGACTGAAGCTCTTTCCGCACTCGGTACAGTAGTACGGCTTCTCCCCCGTGTGGATGCGCTGGTGTCCTTGCAGCGTTTTCTTCTGATGGAAACTCTTCCCGCACTCGGAGCAGTGAAACAGATTATCTCCCGTGTGAAGACGCTGGTGTTCTTTTAGAATACAGCTCTCACTAAAATTCATTCCACACTCCGTACAGTGAAAGGGTTTCTCTCCCGTGTGAACACGCTGGTGTCGCTGTACCGCGTTCTTACGAGTGAAACACTTTCCACACTCCGAGCACTGATACGGTTTCTCTCCAGTATGGATACGCTGGTGTGTTTGGAAGTTCTGCTGATGTGTAAAGCTCTTTCCACACCATGTACAGTGGTACGGTTTTTCCCCAGTGTGAACACGCTGGTGTTGCTGGAGATTACTCTCTTGGGTGAAACACTTTCCGCACTGCGAGCACTGGTAGGGTTTCTCTCCAGTGTGAATTCTGTGGTGTTTCTGGAGGTCACCCAGTCTAGCAAAACTCTTTCCACACTCTGAGCACTGGTGAATTTTTTTCCACACCACTTTTGGTGAGGCCTTTGTGAGGAAAGTAGCAGGGGGACTACTGCAACTTACTGGGGACACATTCTCAGATTTGATTTCTACAGGTATCTCAAGTCTTTCTGATGCAGTGCCATCTTCTGCTGAGTCTGTGGACAGGTCTAGAGGTGTGTGAAACTGAACGAAAGGAGCAGGAGATGACTTGTAACAGAACATCCTTCCTTTCTGCATGAAATGAAGACAAAAAAATAGTTAAAACCAGAAATAATAGATGAGGTCACCATGAGCCTGTAAACAATTTGAGATCTTATCCCTGCAAAACAATGATTTACTCACATGGAAATACGTGTCTTTTCCTAACATACACCTGATGCTGACAAATTAACAATAAACCCTAATAAAATACTCACTTCGCATTGGCCGGGTACTTAACGTAACCTAATCTGACAGCAGATTCTGATTCAGAATCTGGCCGCTAAAACTCAAACCTCCCCTAAATCTCCAAGTTCCTAGAAAGGTTGTAGTGCATCAGCCATGCTCATATCTACACAGGAATAACATCCAAGAAATGTATCATTTGGGATTTAGGCTTCATCACAGCACAGAGGCAGCACTGGTTAAAGTGGTAAATGACCTCCTACTGGGTTGTGTCTCCACGATTGTGTTTCGTAAACTTTTAGTAAATCATAATATATACAATTACTATACATTTACAAGAGTAAACTTTGGTGTTCCATAATTCTGTGTTTCACAATTTCACATTTAATCTGAGTCCTGTCTCTTTTAAACTGACGTGTCTCAGCATTGATGCTTAATTTCAAGAACGTAAAATGTCAGAATAACATATATATATATATATAATATTTGGAAGTTTTGGGTCTTTTTCCACAAGCTTCCTATAATAAGCTGCAGAGACAGGTTTGAAGGCCTCCGCACTCACAGATCCAGTTTTCCAGTTCTGTTCGCAAACATTCTAATGGATTAATGTCAGGGCCGCTCCAATACCTAAACTTTTTTGTCGTTAAGTCATTTTGTCCAAACTTTGAAAAAACGCTTGGAGTCGATGACCATTCGGAAGAAACATCTGTGACTGAGCTTTAACTTCCTGGCTGATGTCTTGAGAAGTTGCTTCGATATATCCAGTTAAAAGTCCTTCTTCATGATGCCATCTTTTTCGTGAAGTGCACCAGCCCTTCCTGGAGCAAAATACCCCACAACCTGAGGCTACCACCCCTGTGCTTCACAGTTGGGATGTTGTTCTTCGGTTTGCAAGCTTCCCCCTGGTTCCTCCAGACAGCAATGGTTATCATGGTTGAACAGTTTTTTTTTTTTTATCAGAGCTGTGGTTTCTTCCTTGCTAAGCTTTTCAGGTTAAGTCGATATCAGTCTGGTTTTACTGTGGATACAGATACTTTGGACCCGTTTCCTCCAGTTTCTTTACAAAGTCCTTTTCTGTTGTTCTGGGATTGATTTCAACTTTTTGTTCCAAAGTACGCATCTCCCTTCTGAGCAATACGATGGCTGTGTAATCTCGTGTTGTTTATACTTGTGTAGTACCTTTTTGTACAAAGGAACATGGTGCCTTCAGGCATTTGGAAATGGCTCCCATGGATGAACCCTGAAAGTCCGTTTTTTTTTTCTGAGGGTTTGGCCGATTCATTTCGATTCCAAAGAGGCACTAAGTTTGAAATTTCTCAAGCTGTTTCACGGCACAGTCAACTGAGTTCTGACCCACTGAAACTGTGATATAGTGAATTATAAGTGAAATAATCTATCTGTAAACAATCATTGGAAAATTTTCTTGTGTCATGCCTAGACACCATGACCGACTCGATAAAAATACAGTGTGTTACCATCACACACACTAACTGACCTTGACCTCTGGATCAAGAAGAAAAGATGGAAATGAGTGATTATGTCCTGTATGGTTACTGTGACTTACCTGGGAGATGTTCTCAGATTTGATTTCTCCAGGTATCTGAAGCCTTTCTGAAGCAGCGCCATCTCTTGACGAGTTTGTGGTCAGGTCGAGAGGTGTGTGAAACTGGACAAAGGGAGCTGGAGACGACTTGTAACAAAACATTTTTCCTTTCTGCATGAAAAAAAAGAACAAAAAATTTTAAACACAAAACCAGAAGATTAAATAAATTAAAATAACTTAAATAGCAGACAAAAACCTTCAACATGAATGTAACACCTGTAGTCTCAAGAGATGATTGTAATTATTATGATTTTATAAATTTTCTTTATGACATTACTTTTTTTTTTTTTAGTTGCAAAAAAAAAATCATTTGCATCTACTACACAGGATGCTGGACACACAAGATTTGTGACTGAAACGCACACCCCACCACCCCCTTCTATTAGACTATACACATACTAGTATAAACTTAAGATAGAACACTGATAACCAAGTTAAAAACATAAAATAATACTTAACAAAATCCTTTACAGTATGTAACTAAATAAGGAAAGATAAGATTTCCGCTGTCCCAAAGGGGACATTTGTCCTGGGCAATAGAGCTACAATAGGCTGCACTGGACAAGTATGACAATAAAAGACAACAACAATTACCTTTACTTTTCAAATCTTTGAATGTGCATCTTTACCACTGCGTGAAAACCCAACCTCATCTCTTGTCATACGTCAAAACTATAGGCTTATAATAAACCTCCCCTCTATTACTGAGATCTTGGAAAATATTAGCAGTTATGCTCACAGCTGCATGCATGATATTTCAGTCAGGATTAGTCTTGGTACTGGGACAGCGCTGGTTAAAGTGGTAAATGACCAAACACTGGCCCTGCTAATGAACACCATCCAGTAGATAGTGACACTGCTCTGATGGACCCCAGAGCCAGAACCAATGAAGTTATACAATGTGTAAATAAGGTTTAAGGACATGTCCCTACACATGCTCGTTCCTGATGTTTATTTCTCTCTACACTGTAAAACAATACTGAAGGTGTTTATTATCCAAACACACAATAATCTCCTCTGAACAGTTGATATTGAGATGTATATCTGCTCCTTCTGCTCTGTAAAGCTTCATAACGGCTCTAATCTGAGCTGCTGGTTGTTAATTGGTGATTTCTGAGTTTCATCATGGAACTTGATGGGTTTTACAAACACACTCGACACAATACTGTTCTTGTGAGAACTGATCCAGAACAGCTGACCTTCATGTCTTATAATAACAACTGACTGTTACTGTAATTGTTACTCAAATACCAAAAGCTTAAATCCAGTGTTATTCTGGAATGTAGAAAGTAAATCACTAAAACATTGAATTAGAAGGTGTGTCCTTTTGATGGATAGTATTTTGTATTCTCTGAGTCTCTTCTGTAACAGCCCCGCTCATTTCCCACATGTGTACTAGGATTATTTTTGGCTGTGTGCTGTACATGATGCAACTGCAACTAGATACCTCATGTAATATATGACCTCACTACTGGATGTTTGAAATTTCCTTCGGGATCAATGATCTATCTATCTATCTATCTATCTATCTATCTATCTATCTATCTATCTATCTATCTATCTATCTGTCATGCTCTCTAGTACATATAAAATGCTAAAGAGGACTAACTGACCTCGGTTTTAGATTAAGATGATAAGCAGGGATGTCCAAGTGACTCTGTACTTTAAAAGAGTTTCTCTTAGTGGAGTTTCGATACCAAACTAAACCTACAACAGCAGCTTGAACTGTAGACTGAATTTCATGTTTTCCATGAAGGTTTGGAAACTCTGGTGAAAAGGAAAACAGGATTGAGCATGTCCTCAACAAGTGTGTGTGGATAAACCAAAAGACTAGAGCTGAGCTGGTGATCCTCATCCCCTGTCTAACTTGTGCTGATTCTGAAAACATAAGTCAGATTATTATTATTATTATTATTATATTAAATGTTGTCCAAAATTTTTGATTAATCCGGTGTTTAGTGTAAAATTATTAGACCAATCACATAAATCCAGTCAAATAGGTCCTAAACTCTACCACAGTAAAAACAAAACAAGCTGTGTGGGGTGTAAGAAAGGATTTCTATGGACCTGTTTGGATTGACGTTGATGAGGTGTCCACCCCATACAGCTGAACTTACACACATTTTGGTTTGAGATCAGAAGACGAGACACAAGCTCAGAATTTCGGCTTTGCCTTCCTGATACTTGCACCTAATTTTGCTAAACCACAGGCAGAACACACACATACTGTCTGCCTCAAAAGCCTTGTATTTTCCACACACACACACAGTCCACACACACACACAGTCCACACACAGCCTGACGGCCTCTTTCCACTAGGTTCTGGAGTCTGGCTGTGGGCATTTGTGTCTAATCATGCACACAGAGCTTTATTGAGGTCAGGCACGGATGTCAGGCGAGGAGGAGGCGGTCTGCATTCCAATTCCATCCCAAAGGTTCCCAGTGGGGTTGGGTTCAGGGCTCTGCTCTCAGAGCCACCAGCATTCCTCGACCTCGGCCGTGTCTTTATTACACTGTGCTTTATGTCCAGGGCCTGGTCCTTCTGTCCCAGAAGACAGAAATCGTAATGCTTCAGCATACAAAGACAGTCCAGATAATTAGAAACTTCAACTTTGGCAAACAGGGGAAGTCAATCTCTCTCGTGTAAAACATGATTAATATGTTTTTCTGGCATATTCAGACATTTCTTACACATATTAAACTGATAAGAAAGAAATGTGAAGTGACATTTACTTGCGTTATATTTCAGTACTATTTCAAAAAGTGTGAATTAAATGTTAAATTGCTAAAAGCAGCCTAACATGCTGTTTCTGATGACCTTCCCTTTGATCATGATGAATCTAGCCATCGAGCATGTAGTCCAGTACCAGTTAGCCTTTGAAGAGATTTCCCCCTCAAATCCAAACTGCACTTTATTGCCAGCTGGGGGGTATTGGGGGGTATTTGTGCTTGTGACTGAGGCCTGGCAGTGTAGTCAGGCGAGGAGGTCTGGAACTCAGCCTGCATTCCAACTCCATCTCAGAGATGTTCAGTGGGGTTGAGGTCAGACAGGGATCTGTGCAGGACTCTCCATCTCCCCTCTTTCTCTCTCTCTCTCTCTCTCTTTGTGCACAGCAGCACAGTCGTGCTGGAACTGGTTTGGGCCGGTTTGTGCCAGTGAATAGAAATTCTAATGCTACAGTGTACAAAGACAGAACATTGAGGAACCACGTGTGGGTATTACAGTCAGGTGTTAATTGCTTTAATAGACTTTTAATATGAAGTTCTTTATTTATAGTTAATATAATTATTTATGGCAGACATGCCTCTCCCTGTGTTTGTGTACACTTTCTGTTAACTGTACAGTTGTGCCAAGTGTAGCACAAGAACTGCAGTGTTTCTCCCGTATTCTGAAACTATTGAAGTCCCCTTGAAGTTGAAGTGAAATTGGATGAATTTGGAATGCTGAGTGCGTGCCAGACCTCCTCACCCGACCTCACTAAGGCTCTTACGGCTGGATGGACAAATCCTTCCAGCCTCGCTCTACAGCCCAGTGGAAATTCTTCCCAGAAGATTAGCGCATTATAAAAGCACATGGAGTGATGATTCTGGAATACTTTTGGCCATGTAGTGTATATAACTCGAGACTTTCTTCCTGTGCTTCTTCAGATTAGAATACCCTTAAGGTAAATACCTGTTTTATTTCACTTTTCCTGAACTCGCTCCACCCTTTGCAGTAGACTATATTCTTTACTTTTATTCCCCTCTCCTGAGAAGGCTTTCCATTAGGGTCTGGACCAGGGTGTGTGTGTGCGGGGGGGTGGGGAGGGTATGGGGGGGGGGGGTTTGCATTGCTCATTCAGCCACAGGAGCGTGACTGAGGTCTGGCAGTGTAGTCAGACGAGGAGGTCTGGAGCTCAGCCTGCATTCCTATTCCATCTCAGAGGTGTTCAGTGGGGTTGAGGTCAGACAGGGTTCTGT
This sequence comes from Clarias gariepinus, assembly GCF_024256425.1. Classification (NCBI taxonomy): domain Eukaryota; kingdom Metazoa; phylum Chordata; class Actinopteri; order Siluriformes; family Clariidae; genus Clarias; species Clarias gariepinus. Next base: position 649,209 of record NC_071100.1, on the reverse strand, counting down.
GCAGGACTCTCCATCTCCCAGTCCAACCATAACCCACCATGTCGTTTATAAAACTCCCCTTGTGCAACATGCACAGTCCTGCTGGAACCGGTTTGGGCTGGGTTGCGCCAATAAATGGAAATCTTTGTGAAAAGCCTTTGCAGAATCACAGGCAACATTTCGAGGAAGGCTGGGTTATAGCTGTGACAGTCAGGTGTCCACATACTTTTGGCCAAATGTAGTGTATATTGAATAGTTTAAGATATAAATATTTCTTTTCTTTTTTATTTATTTAACCACTGCATTGACCTTAAATCTGCATGAGCAAAAGTATGCGCACGCCTGACCAACACATCCATGCATGGTTACCACTCTGTGTGCTTCAGCATTACACTTTCCCTCCCTCTCCAGGCACTAATGTACCTGTGCACTATACAAAGTGAGACCTTTTTCCCATTATTCACTGTCTTGTAGGTATTTGCTCCCTTGTCTTTTTGCACTTAATTCCATGGGCGTGTCCCTGCAGCACAAGAACATCATTGTCTTTAGTGTACTCTGAATCCTGGAAACCAGAAAGTACACTTGAAGATGGAAAAATTGTAATGCGGACTGCGTGCCAGGTCTCCTCGGCTGACCTCACTAACGCTCCCCTGGCTGAATTGGGCAAATTCAAGGCCACAGTGCGGCAACAAAAAAGGACTAAATGTGGACTATTATATTTAACTGGGACACACACATATTAGGAAAAGTACAGGGTGTAGACACCTGATCATGTCCTGTGCGATTTGACCGGACATCTTAAAGCCTTGAAGTCATAGCAAACAACTATAACAAGAAAGCATTAATACGGATTCTGTCCTGCAGTTACTCCTGTTACAGCCTCCGCTTGTCCAGCTTTCCACTAGAACTGGTCCATGGAGGATTTGTGCCCATTCAGCCACGAAATCATTACTGAGGTCGGGCATTGACGTCAGCCGGGGATGCCTGGAGAGCACTCTTGCATTCCAGTTCCATCCCAAAGGTGCTGAGTGGGGTTGAGGTCAGGCTCTGTGCAGGACTCTTTGCTACTCCACACCAAGCTTAACACACAACGTCGTTATAAACCTCTCTACATGTGCATGCTGGAACATGCTCCGGCCCTGTTTGTTCCAGTAAAGAAAAAATAACAAAAGCTGCGGCACACAAAGACGTTGTACAAATTGAAAAGGGCGTTTATAAAGAATAAAAAGGAAATAAGAGCCATTACTCCAAACTTCTACAGCAGAAACGTGTGAAGGTCGCATCACGGACACTGTCCACTCTAATGTCTAAGCTCATAGTGCACGTTTATAAAGGACAATTAGATCATTTAAAAAATCATTAAAAATATTTTTGTTTTAGTGTAGTGACTATAAGTATACAGTGTATCTCTGAGCAAAAGTATGTGCACTTCCACCTTCACACCCAGGTGTGTCTGTGTGCTGTAGCATTACGCTTTCCCTTCAGTGGAACGAAGAGGCCCAAACGTGTTCCAGCATGACATCAGTGCACAAAGCCAGGAGAATTAGGTCATGCTGGAAGAACTTGCACGGCCTGCACGGAGACTTGACCTTAACCCCACCGAACACCTGTTCAGATGACTGGTTGGCCTTTCATAATGAAGCTCCTCGAACTATCCGCAAGGTGAAAAAAAAACAGAGGTCGACATGGATCATCTGTAGGAATTATCAGCAGCTTAGAAGGTCAGCTGTCAGACTTTTTATTAGTGGTTATTGGGTCTCCCATAACTCCAACAGATTTACTAGACCAGATGCGTGACTAGTGGACAGTAAACCTTCATTCTACTTCAGCAGACGCAACCTCTCATGCAGCTGCAGCCTCCTGTCTCACACATTACCTCTACATTTTGCCCGAACTCACATGCAGCTTTTTCCACAGTTATTGCTATGTTTGGGATTCACTTGTAAACATGGCACTTTATTTGTGTTCCTCATTTACAGTCGGGGCGGTGCTGGCTCAGTTTGTTAAGGCTCTGAGTTACTGATCGTAAGGTCAGCGGTTCAAGCAAGGCCCTTAAACCTGTCTCCTCCAGGGGGCGCAGTCATTACGGTTGACCCTGCGCTCTCACTTCAGCTTACTAAGAAGAAACGTTGGGATATGTAAAGAATAAAGAATTTCACTGTGCTAGTAATGTTTATGTGACAAATGAAGCCTGAACTGACCATTTTTTTTTATTATTTACCTTTATTTAATCAGGCAAGACAGATTAAGAACAGGTTTCTTATTTACAACTGTGGCCTGGCAAAGGCGGAGCCGAGGACCTTTACGCAGTCTGACCTGAGTAACACCTTTCCTCATGTCCACCTAAAAGTGTTTTCTGCGCTCCACTCTTGTACTGTTGCCTGGATGCACTCGCACTATGGATGCACGACGGGCGTGTCATTGCAGTGCAAGAATGTCATTGTTTCTTGTATCCTCTGTATTCAGGAAACATCTGAAAATGAATTGAGCCTGAACCTGGGTGCAATGGAATACTGACTGCATGCCAGACACCCTCACCTAATCCCACTACGCTCCTCACATCTTCACCTTCACGATCTAAAACTTACTGTAGACAGACCCTGATTTTAAAATGCCCGTGTACATGTGGGCTTAGCCTTAACTTACTTGTATGTACTAAAATGAGAACTAATTCTGGCCACTGGTTTTCTGGAACTTAAAGTTGATTTTAATATTTACCTTTTATACTGACCAATGATGTCGTTCCCACTTTGATCTTCTTGGGTTTTGTTTTTGGTCAGTAAGTTTAGTAAGCAGCCATAAATGCATGTATTGTTTAAAAAGTAATAGATCATAATACAACATAAACCTGTTGGATGTCACATTCCAGAGCCGCGGGCATTAGTAATGGTTCTGTCCAGTGAACACTGCTCTAACTGCTGCCACAGAATCTGGAGCGTGGCTCTGGGGATTCGTGCCCATTCATCCACATGAGCACTGCTGAGGTTGGGCAGAAACACGAGGTCATGCTACAACAGGTTTGGGCTGGTCTGTTCCAGTTAAGCAAAATCCCCATACTACAGCATACAAAGAGGATTTATCCTGGTGTATGCGTACATGTTTGGGTTCACATACGGGTCTGAGGGTTAGGTGTGGGTCAGGGCATGATGCCTGCAGCCAGACTGAGACACAGGGGTAAAATCCCACAAGGAGCATTTGTGTAGAAGACTTCCACCCTTACACTGACATTAGCAGCAGACATAATGGCATACGGGTCAGAAGATAGCATCTTAGAGCTAGATGACCATGATGAAGTCATTAGTTCTATAAAAGAATATAAAAAAACATCTCAAGAAGTGAAGAAATAACATTACCAGATGTTTGAATGTACACTATATTGCCAAAAGTTTTCTGCCTCGTCTGCCTTCACATGCATGTGAACTTGAGTAACATCAAATTCTTAATCCATAGGGTTTAATGTTGGCCCTTTGTTTCAACTCTTCTGTGAAGGCTTTCAACAAGGTTAAGGAGTGTGTTTATGGGAGTTTTTGACCGTTCTTCCAGAAGCACATTTGTGAGGTTAGACACTGATGTTGGACGAAAAGGCCTGGCTCGCAGTCTCCATCCTAATTCATCCCAAAGGTGTTCTATCAGGTTGCGGTCAGGACTCTGTGCAGGACGGTCAAGATATTCCATGCCAAACTCGCTCATCCATGTCTTTATGGAACTCGCTTTGTGCACTGGAGCGCAGTCATGTTGGAACAGGAAGGGGCCGTCTCCAAACTGTTCCCACAAAGTTCGGGGCATGAAATTGTCCAAAATGTCTTGGTATGCTGAAGCATTAAGAATTTCTTTCACTGGAACTAAGGGGCAGAGCCCAACTCCTGAAAAACAGCCCCACATCAATCCCCACCTCCAACCAAACTTTACACTTGACACATTGCAGTCAGACAAGTACCGTTCTCCTGGGAACCACCAAACTCAGACTAACTCTCTTATACAGAGCGCATTACAAAAGTCTTTTGTAGTTTTCATCATTGGATAGATCTTTACACTGGGGTACTGGGTTACTAACTATAAGTCCCATCAGTCACACACAGGGTGTTTTTAGTCCTATATTGGTCAATATGATGAAGAATTTAAACCAGATCTAAAGATATTTTCAATTCAGTTCCAGTTACTTGACTAATTTATTTTGGAGAAGCTGTACCCGTCTAACTTATTAACACAAAGAAATCCCATTCTGTAAGG